>NC_057798.1:584858945-585054339 GCF_018294505.1 Triticum aestivum
TTAAAAGAAATGCCACAGTCGGGCGTCTGAGCGACCCCACAAAAAGGGCTTTAAAAGAAATGCCACAGTCGGGCGTCTGAGCGACACCACATAAAGGGCTTTAAAAGAAATGCCACAGTCGGGCGTCTGAGCGACACCACAAAAAGGGCTTTAAAAGAAATACCACAGTCGGGCGTCTGAGCGACACCACATAAAGGGCTTTAAGAGAAATCATAGTGAATATCCAGGAGGTAAAACCATTCCAAGGATACTCCATATTTCAAATAATATAAAGGGGTTAATCCATAAAAATAATAATTATAATCATCATAAATCACAAGTCACAATCCATGTTCTGGTTTAACAGTTTCTCCTTCGAAGACCGACAGTAAGACCGACACTTGACCCATCCCAGACTGCAATCCTTAACCATGGACACGGCTATTAGAATAGGTTTAATCTCTGCAGAGGGTGTACTCTTTACCCACGAGTAACGAATTTCTTTAGTCCATCAGGACTAATTCCGTCTACGGCCTTTTTGTTGAAAACACACCTAACTTGCACACACCAGCTTAACTCACACGTGTCTGGAATCACCCACGACACCTGTCAAGCAAACTCTAAGTGGGGAGGCTACAACCTCGCGTAGCATGGGATCAAATTTATATTGCGCGCTCTAAGGGGTGGCCTCCCCTCTCGGTCTCAACCGGAAACACCCATGCCCCCGGACCAGGTGGCCTGCCTACCAGCTACAACCGGTATATTCCACCATGGCCTCTCTGTACGGTGTGTGCTAGAAAGAGGTTGACAACTTACTGAACCGTACTCTACTTGTTGTAGAGACGAGTGGTAGTACGAAGCAAGTATGGGGTTAGTGGAACAAGACTCGATCTAAGGTCGACTCATGAGGTTTAAGTATTTCCCTACATGATTAGTATAACGAATATATCTCAACCAACAGAGTCACCGCTCATTATACCTTACCATGCCATACCAGACATAACCGTCCCAACGGAGACCGGTGACAAACTCATGCCTACCCAAGGCAGAGGTTTTCCCGGATTCCTTCCGGTATGCATGCAAGGCACATGAGGATGATTATCATCACGAGTGTGTTCATTTCTAACAGCATGGAAATCACTAACATGCATTCATGCAAATGATAATATCACATGGAATAACAAGTTTCTTCGAAATGAGGTAGTGTTATAAACGTGTCAACGAACACACAAAAATATTATGCCGGGGGTTCAGAATGCTTGCCTTCAGGTCATGGGAAGGCAGGGTGCATTTCAAACTCTTGAAATATTTCTCCTCTCTTCAAAAATCCTATTTTAAAAATATATATGAATTAACACACAAAATCAAAACAGCACAAAAAGTTGTTTTGAATTTTTTTTCAAATAAATCTTAAAATAAACTAGACAATATTTGAGAAAGGTAGGAAAAGGAATTAATTCATTTGGAGTTGTAATTAAAAAGTTACAGCAGGTCAAAGTTTGGTCAAAAACTGTTATTTAAAACAAAACAGAAAATAAAACGTTTTGGCAGAATACGTCTTCGAGCATGGGAGACGTACTCGGGGTTTTGCGCTTCCACTTAAACACGTGGAGGCGGGGCTGGGTCTCTGACGGTGGGTCCAGGGGGCCCACTGGTCAGGTTTGACCAGTCAGCACTCCCTCCTCTTCTCTGCCCGAGTAGGGGCGGGGCGTCCGGCGATCGTCGCCGGCGAACGGCGGTTCTTCGCGGGCATCTGGGTGCAGGGATGGATCCGCCACTCCTAGGCGGTCCTCCTGGTGGTCGTAGGGTCGCGGGGGGTGGAGGGAGTCGCCGGCGGTGAGCTCCACGGCGGAGGAGGCTCCGGGAACAAAGTGAGTTTGGGGCTGCGGTGGTCTCCGGCCAAAATTGAGCGTGGGGTTGTGCTCGCGAGAGGGAGGGAGAGTTCTTGGTGGAGAGAGTGGAGAGGGGGAGGCACTAGTGGCGACGGAATCGGCCGGGGCTTGGCGGCGACCGAACCGGCCGGACTCGGGGAAGATGGCCTTCCCTTACTCGACTGCTGGCCAAGGCAACACTAGGAGTATCACTTGAGGTTGCTCGAGGACTCGATTGAGCTCCGGGGTACTAATATAGGCGGTGGAGGTCGGTTCCGAGGCGGCCGGTGATAAGGACGATGGCGAACCGCCTCCCTGTAGCGCCAGGGCGTCATGGCGATGACGGGAGCTAGCCGACGAGCGAGGGGATAAGCTTGCGCTGCTCCCAGGGGCAGGTGGCGAGCCGGGGTGGCTTTGGCGGTGCCGACCGTGGCAGAGGCGCGCTATGGACGCCGGCGTGCCGCCAAGGCTCTGACGGCGGCGCTGTAGGCTGCCAGGGCGGCTTTCCGCATTGCGGTGAGGAGGGTAGCGCATGGCGTGGCGCTATAGAGCGGGCCAAAACCAGGGGCGCAACGTGTCGGCTCGGCCGTGGCTCGTGCAATACGCGCGCTCTGCTCGCGCCAAGAGCACGCACGGAAGGTGTTCGATAAAATGCCGTGGCATGCTACAGGTCTCAGGTGAGGCTGGCAAGCAACAGAACTAGGTTAGTGATAGAGGGGAGATCAAGGGACAAGGTGGTTTGGTCAGGAGACCAAGTTCACAATGCCAACAACAACTCATGTCAAATCTGGTCATGCTCTCAAGGTGTTTGACAAAATGCCACAGGCACCTAGGCATTTCTTGGAGTGGCCAATTCTTTCCAGATCAGTGTCTCTTTGGATGCACAAGAGGGTGGTGAGGTTAGTTGGTGAAAAGCACAAACTTGCTAGTGCAAGTTTTGCAGAACTTCAAATCTGGACAGGAGGTGAATGGCATTATTTCATGAACCAAAAATATGCCAATGGTTGCATGCTCCTGGACTTAGGGGTTTAGCATGGAGGACTACAAGTAGGAGAAAGAATCAAGGGCCAAAGAGCAAGCAATAATATGGATGCTGTACAAACCATCAAGTTGGACCAGAATGAAGATGAGGTCGATTCACTCAAATTTTTCAAAGAACAACCCTGGATTTTTGCATAGAATGGAATGATATGCTCCTACTGACATCCCATAATTTTGGTGGAAGCTAGAAAGAAATAATTAAAAGGGTTGTAGTGCAAAGTTGTCCACTGGACCAGAGAAAAAAACATGTGTAGCACTCAAAATATGCAATGGATGAAATATATTATTGCACAAAAGCGATTTAAAGACATCACATGACATCTCCAAATTTTGGTTGGATTCATAGTTAAATCTATCAACAGGTTGTAGTACAAAAGAGATCCAAAACTTAAAACAAGTCATTTTAATGAATAAAGCTCATGGTGAAATAATTTAATAAATAAATCTACTGATTGAGAGATGTTTTTAATGAGAGGGCATATAAGTCCAATATGTTTTGGAAGGATCCACTTGGGAAAAATTACTTAATATTAAAAGAAAAGTTTTGATATCAACAGAGATATTCTTGCAGGCAAAAATTTAAACTCTTCGAAATTTTTTAATAACTAAAACCTGGTTAAATTTTTGGGGTGTTACAGTTTCGCAAGTGGCCTTGAAGGGATTGACAACCCCTTTATTGCGTTGGTTGCGAGTTCTTGTTTGTTTGTGTAGGTGCGTGGGACTTTTGAGGAGCCTCCTATTGGATTGATACCTTTGTTCTAAAAAACTTAGGGAAATACTTACGCTACTATTGCTGCATCACCCTTTCCTCTTCAAGGAAAACCAACGCAAGCTCAAGATGTAGCAAGAAGGATTTCTGGTGCCGTTGTCGGGGAGGTCTTCGCTCAAGTCAAGACATACCAAGTACCCATCAGAAACTCATCTCCCTTGCACTTACATTATTTGCCATTTGTCTCTCATTTTCCTCTCCCCCACTTCACCCTTGCCATTTTTTTGCCCTCTCTTTCCCAATCTCCTCTCTCTTTCGCTTGCCTTTTTGTTTGCTTTTGTGTTGGATTACTTGTCGTGACGGCGCAAGATAATACCAAATTGTGTGATTTCTCCAATACCAATAATAATGATTTCCTTAGTACCCCGATTGCTCCTCTTAATGATGTTGAGTCTTGTGAAATCAATGCTGCTTTGCTGAATGTTGTTATGAAAGATCAATTCTCCGGCCTTCCTAGTGAAGATGCCGCTACCCATCTAAACAACTTTGTTGATTTGTGTGAGATGCAAAAGAAGAAAGATACGGATAATGATATTATTAAATTGAAGTTATTTCCGTTTTCACTTAGAGATCGTGCGAAAGTTTGGTTTTCGTCTTTGCCTAAGAATATTATTGATTCATGGAATAAGTGCAAAGATGCTTTTATCTCCAAGTATTTTCCTCCCGCTAAGATCATCACTCTTAGGAATGATATTATGAATTTTAAACAAGTTGATCATGAGCATGTTGCCCAATCTTGGGAAAGAATGAAATTGATGATTCGCAATTGCCCTACTCATGGTTTGAATTTATGGATGATCATACAAATTTTTTATGCCGGATTGAATTTTGCTTCTAGAAATTTTTTAGATTCGGCCGCGGGAGGCACGTTTATAGAAATCACCTTAGGAGAAGCTACTAAACTCCTTGATAACTTTATGGCTAATTATTCTCAATGGCACACCGAAAGATCTACTAGTAAAAAGTGCATGCTATAGAAGAAATTAATGTTTTGAGTGGAAAGATGGATGAACTTATGAAATTGTTTGCTACTAAGAGTGCTTCTATTGATCCCAATGATATGCCTTTGTCTACTTTGATTGAGAATAATAATGAATCTATGGATGTGAATTTTGTTGGTAGGAATAATTTTGGAAACAATGCTTATAGAGGAAATTTTAATCCTAGACCGTTCCCTGGTAATTCCTCTACTAATAATGGAAATTCCTACAATAATTCTTATGGTAATTTTAATAAGATGCCCTCTGATTTTGAGAACAGTGTGAAAGAATTTATGATCTCTCAAAAGAATTTTAATGCCATGCTTGAAGAAAAATTGCTTAAAGTTGATGATTTGGCTAGGACCGTTGATAGACTTTCGCTTGATGTTGATTCTTTGAAACTTACATCTAATTCTCCTAAGCATGATATCAGTGAGTCTCTCAAAGCTATGAGAATTTCCATTGACAAGTTCAAAGAAAGAACCGCTAGATTGCGTGCTAAGAAAGATTGATTTGTAAAGGCGTGTTCTTCTAGTTTCCATGAAAATAATGATGAAGATCTTAAAGTTATTGATGTGTCCCGTATTAAATCTTTGTTTTGCAATATGAATCTTAATAATGATGGGACTGGAGATGAGTCAACTTTAGTTAAAAGGCGTCCCAATGATTCGGAGTTCTTAGATCTTGATGCTAAATTTGGTAAAAGTGGGATTGGAGAGGTCAAGACTTTAAATAGCATTGAACCCACTATCTTGGATTTCAAGGAATTTAATTATGATAATTGTTCTTTAGAAGATTGTATTTCCTTGTTGCAATCCGTTGTGAATTCTCCTCATGCTTATAGTCAAAATAAAGCTTTTACCAAACATATTGTTGATGCCTTGATGCAATCTTATGATGAAAAACTTAATTTAGAATTTTATATACCTAGAAAACTTAATGATGAGTGGGAACCTAGTATAAAGATTAAAATTAAAGATCATTAGTGTTATGCTTTATGTGATTTGGGTGCTAGTGTTTCCACGATTCCGAAAACTTTATGTGATATTCTAGGTTTCCATGATCTTGATGATTGCTCTTTAAATATGCACCTTGCGGATTCCACCATTAAAAATCCAATGGGAAGGATCAATGATGTTCTCATTATTGCAAATAGGAATTTGGTGCCCGTAGATTTTATCGTTCTTGATATAGATTGCAATCTTTCATGTCCTATTATTCTTGGTAGACCTTTCCTTAGAACGATTGGTGTGATTATTGATAGGAAGGAAGGGAATATTAGATTCCAATTTCCATTAAGGAAAGGCATGGAGCACTTTCCAAGAAAGAAAGTCAAATTACCTTATGAATCTATCATGCGAGCTACTTATGAATTGATTGCCAAAGATGGCACTACTTAGATCTATCCTCGCTTTTATGCCTAGCTTGGGGCCTTAAACAATAGCGCTAGTTGGGAGGCAACCAAATTTTATCTTTGTTTTTTTGCTTATGTTTACTAGTATATTTATCTTCTACCTTCTGTTTAGATGTGTTTTTATGTTTTAATTAGTGTTTGTGCCAAGTAGAACCTATAGGATAACCTATGGTGATAGTTAATTTGATTCTGCTGAAAAACAGAAACTTTGAGGGCACGAAAATAATTTTCGTAATTCACAGAAACGTGATTTTGCGTTGATTCTTTTTTCTGTAAATCAATAGAAAACTTTCCCAGGACTTCCTATTTCGGTAGGATTTTTAGAGTTCTAGAAGTATTCGAGAGTTATAGATTCCTACAGACTGTTCTGTTTTTGACAGATTCTGCCTTTTGTGTGTTGTTTGCTTATTTTGATGCATCTATGGCTAGTATGTAGGGGTATGAACCATAGAGAACTTGGAATACAGTAGGTTTAACACCAATATAAATAAAGAATGAGTTCATTACAGTAACTTATCTGGTGGTTTTTCTTTCTTGCATTAATGGAGCTTATGAGATTTCCTGTTGAGTTTTGTGTTGTGAAGTTTTCAAGTTTTGGGTAAAGATTTGATGGACTATGGAATAAGGAGTGGCAAGAGCCTAAGCTTGGGGATGCCCATGGCACCCCAAGATATTCAAGAATAACCAAAAGCCTAAGCTTGGGGATGCCCCTGGAAGGCATCCCTATTTTTATACGCCACATGATATGTGTTTTGCTTGGAGCGTCTTGTATGATATTAGTCTTTGCTTTTTAGTTTACCACAACCATCCTTTCTGTACACAACTTTTGGGAGAAACCCACTTGATTAGAATTTATAGAATACTCTATGTGCTTCACTTATATCTTTTGAGCTAGATAGTTTTTGCTCTAGTGCTTCACTTATATCTTTTAGAGCACGACGGTGGCTTTTAATTTTGAAGAAATTCTTGATCTCTCATGATTCACTTATATTATTTTGAGAGTCTCTTAGAACAGCATGGTATTTGCTATGGTTATAAAATTGGTCCTAGAATGATGGGAATCCAAGTTGGGTATAATAACTATCATAGAAAGTGAATTGGATGCTATGATCAATTTGATGCTTGATAATTGTTTTGAGACATTAGGATGGTGATATTAGAGTCATGCTAGTTGGGTGATTATGAATTTAAAGAATGCTTGTGTTGAAGTTTGTGATTCCTGTAGCATGCACGTATGGTGAACCGCTTTGTGATAAAGTTGGAGCACAATTTTATTTATTGATTGTCTTCCTTATGAGTGGCGGTTGGGGACGAGCAATGGTCTTTTCCTACAAATCTATCCCCCTAGGAGCATGCGTGTAATACTTTGTTTTTGATGACTTGTAGATTTTTGCAATAAGTATATGAGTTCTTCATGACTAATGTTGAGTCCATGGATTATACGCACTCTCACCCTTCCACCATTGCTAGTCTCTCTTGTGCCGCGCAACTTTCGCCCGTACCATACACCCACCACATACCTTCCTCAAAACAGCCACCATACCTACCTATTATGGCATTTCCATAGCCATTCCGAGATATATTGCCATGCAACTTTCCATCGTTCCATTCATATGACACGCATCATCATTGTCATATTGCTCTTTGCATGGTCATGTAGTTGACATCGTATTTGTGGCAAAGCCACCTTCATAATTTTCATAAATGCGCTCTTGATTCATTGCATATCCCAGTACACCGTCGGGGGCATTCATATAGAGTCATATCTCGTTTCTAGTTTTGAGTTGTAATTCTTGAGTTATAAGTAAATAAAAGTGTGATGATATTCATTATTAGAGCATTGTCCGAGTGAGGAAAGGATGATGGAGACTATGATTCCCCCACAAGTCGGGATGAGACTTTGGACTTTATAAAAAAAGGGGGAAAGGCCAAATAAAAAAAAAGAAAGGCCCAAAACGAAAAAAAGAGAAAGAGGAAAAAAATGAAATGAGAGAAAAAGAGACAATGCTACTATCCCTTTTACCACACTTGTGCTTCAAAGTAGCACCTTGATCTTCATGATAGAGAGTCTCCTACGTTGTCACTTTCATTTACTAGTGGGAATTTTCATTATAGAACTTGGCTTGTATATTCCAATGATGGGCTTCCTCAAAGTGCCCTAGGTCTTCGTGAGCAAGTGAGTTGGATGCACACCCACTTAGTTTCTTTTGTTGAGCTTTCATACATTTGTAGCTCTAGTGCATCCGTTGCATGGCAATCCCTACTCACTCACATTGATATCTATTAATGGGCATCTCCATAGCCCGTTGATACGCCTAGTTGATGTGAGACTATCTTCACCTTTTTTGTCTTCTCCACAACCACCATTCTATTCCATATATAGTGCTATGTCCATGGTTCACGTTCATGTATTGCGTGAAAGTTGAAAAAGTTCTAAATTACTAAAGTATGAAACAATTGCTTGGCTTTTCATCGGGGTTGTGCATGATTAAATACTTTGTGTGATGAAGATAGAGCAATAGCCAGACTATATGATTTTGTAGGGATAACTTTCTTTAGCCATGTTATTTTGAGAAGACATGATTGCTTTGATTAGTATGCTTGAAGTATTACTATTTCTTATGTCAATATGAACTTTTATTTTGAATCATTTGGATCTGAACATTCATGCCACAATAAAGAAAACTACATTGAGAATTATGCTAGGTAGCATTCCACATCAAAAATTCTGTTTTTATCATTTACCTACTCAAGGACGAGCAAGAATTAAGCTTGGGGATGCTTGATACGTCTCCAGCGTATCTATAATTTTTGATTGTTCCATGCTATTATATTGCCCGTTTTGGATGTTTATGGGCTTTACTTTACACTTTTATATCATTTTTGGGACTAACCTACTAACCGGAGGCCCAGCCCGTATTGCTGTTTTTTTGCCTATTTCAATGTTTCGAAGAAAAGGAATATCAAACGGAGTCCAAACGGAATGAAACCTTCGAGAGCGGTCTTTTGGGAACAAACGTGATCCAGAGAACTTGGAGTGGAAGTCACGCAACAACCGAGGCGGCCACGAGGGTGCCCAACGCGCCCCTAGAGCTGGGCGTGCCCCTTGAGGGAGTCCTGGATAAGGGGGTATCCGGATAGTTGGACTATATACTTTGGCCAGACTGTTGGACTATGAAGATACAAGACTAAAGACTTTGTCCCGTGTCCGGATGGGACTATCCTTTGAATGGAAGGCAAGCTTGGCGATCCGGATAATATTTCTCCTTCTCTATAACTGACTCTGTGTAACCCTAGCCTCCTCCGGAGTCTATATAAACCAGAGGGTTTAGTCCATAGGTCGACAGAACAACAATCATACCATAGGCTAGCTTCTAGGGTTTAGCCTCTATGATCTCGTGGTAGATCAACTCTTGTAGTACTCATATCATCAAGATCAATCAAGCAGGAAGTAGGGTATTACCTCCATCGAGAGGGCCCGAACCTGGGTAAACATCGTGTCCCCAGTTTCCTGTTACCATTAGCCTTAGACGAACAGTTCGGAACCCCCTACCCGAGATCCGCCGGTTTTGACACTGACATTGGTGCTTTCATTCAGAGTTCCTCTGTGTCATCATTATAAGGCTTGATGACTCCTCCAATCTTCAACAACACAGTCCAGGGTGAGACTTTCCTCCCCGGACAGATCTTCGTGTTCGGCGGCTTCGCACTACGGGCCAATTCGCTTGGCCATCTGGAGCAGATCGACAGCTACGCCCCTGGCATCAGGTCAGATTCGGAAACTTGAACTACACGACCAATATTCGCGGAGACTTAATCTTCGATGGATTCGCGCCTGCTTCAGGAGCGCTAGATGGTCACGACGAGCACGACTTAAATCTGCTGTCGGACATTATTCGATATATCGCCTCTGCAGCTGCTCCAGGCCTAAATCCGGGACAGACCGCGTCGTCCGAGGACGGGTGGATGGACCCCGCCATGGAAGCCACATACTCTTCGGCGGTAGAGCCAAACACAGATTTCACCGTTAAGGGAATCAGTGTCACCGGACCCCCGGACTTGCGCCCGGACGTGGGTTCCAAACCACGCACGCCCGGGCCCATCGAGTCCGAATGGGCTCCAGTAATGGAGTTCACCGCCGCGGATATCTTTCAGCACTCCTCCTTTGGCGATGTGCTAAATCATTAAGGTCTCTCTCCCTGTCAGGAGATTCCTAGCCGAACTATGTCCGGCTCGAGTGGGAAGCAGGTGATGAAGAAATTCGTTACCCACCCACCACCCACTTGATAGCGACGGTCGATGACTTGATCGACGTGCTCGACTTCGACTCTGAAGACATCGACGGTATAGACGACGATGCAGGAGAAGAACAGGAACCACCGCCCACAGGGCGCTGGACTGCCACCTCTTCATATGATATATATATATGGTGGACACCCCCAAAGAAAACAACGGCGATGAGGCAACAGAAGTTAACCCCTCAGGGAAGAAATCAAAGCATGGGCTTCATCAGCGCCGCTCTAAGCCTCGTGTCGGTGTCAAAACCGGCGGATCTCGGGTAGGGGGTCCCGAATTGTGCATCTAGGTGGATGGTAATAGGAGACAAGGGACACGATGTTTTACCCAGGTTCGAGCCCTCTTGATGGAGGTAAAACCCTACGTCCTGCTTGATTAATATTGATGATGTGTGTTACAAGAGTAGATCTACCACGAGATCAAGGAGGCTAAACCCTAGAAGCTAGCCTATGGTATGATTGTTGTTCGTCCTACGGGCTAGAGCCATCCGGTTTATATAGACACCGGAGAGGGCTAGGGTTACACAGAGTCGGTTACAATGGTAGGAGATCTACATATCCGTATTGCCAAGCTTGCCCTCCACGCCAAGGAAAGTACCACCCGGACACGGGACGAAGTCTTCAATCTTGTATCTTCATAGTCTTGGAGTCCGTATGATGATGATAGTTTGGCTATCCGGACACCCCCTAGTCCAGGACTCCCTGAGTAGCCCCTGAACCAGGCTTCAATGACGACGAGTCCGGCGCGCATATTGTCTTCGACATTGCAAGGCGGGTTCCTCCTCCGAATAATTTATGGAAGATTGTGAACACCAGGATAGTGTCCGGCTCTGCAAAATAAATTCCACGCACCACCGTAGAGAGAATAATATTTACACAAGTTCGATCTGCTGACGTATTTGGTGGCGTGACACCACTACCAAGCCTTTGCTTGAATCGTTTTTATTGTACCACCTCAGCGTGTTTAGCGAAGCGGTTTCCTTGGCACGTCTTGTCGAAGCAGAGATCATGCTCCCCTCATTCTGGGATTCCCATCAATACGGACGTGGGTAACCCAACTGCGCCATTGATTGCGGCGCTTGGGAGATAAGCGAGTTTTATCAGGCCGGTGGGGACACATGTTTTTGTCTGCCCATTTAATGGGATAAAGATCCAACCCTTTTACCTGCGCCTTCTTCCTCCTTGGCTTATCCATCTCCGCGAACTCGAGCTCCAGCGCCCAAGCCCGCACATCTCACCTCAACCTCCTCCAACTATGTCCGGAGCGGGAGGCAAGTGTATGGCCTCCTCCGTCACAGAGGGGCACATCCAGAAGCTGCGCAACGCCGGATATTTGTCCAGCAACATCGTGCATCGGCTCCCCGACGAGGGAGAGCTCATCCCCACCCCCAGGCCCCATGAGAGGGTAGTATTTCTTCCCCATTTCCTCCGCGGACTGGGCTTCCCATTCCATCCCTTTGTCCGGGGGCTCATGTTTTACTACGGCCTGGATTTCCATGATCTGGCCCCGAATTTCATCCTCAATATCTCGGCGTTTATCGTCGTGTGTGAGGCCTTCCTCTGCATCCAGCCCCACTTCGGCTTGTGGCTCAAGACCTTCAGTGTCAAGCCGAAGGTTGTGAAGGGCAGCCAAGCGGAGTGCGGAGGCGCCATGGTGGGCAGGATGTCCAACGTTACTTGGCTTGAGGGCACTTTCGTGGAAACCATTAAGGGGTGGCAATCGGGGTGGTTCTACATCACCGAGGCGCGTGACCCTGAATGGGCAGCGGCCCCCAAATTCAGATCTGTCATCCCCACACGGCTCACCTCCTGGAAAGAGAGCGGCCGGATTTGGGGTGATTCGGAGGAGTTGACCGGACTCCAAGCCTGCATCAAAAAGCTAGTGGACAAGAAGCTCAAGCTTGTCAACGTAGTCCAGGTCATGCTCATCCGTCGGATTCTCCCGTGCCAACGACGGGGCTTCAACATGTGGGAGTTCGATCCGGCGCAGCACCAGACTTTGAGTGGGCTCTTCGACACTACGTACGAAGATGTCTGGAAGGTGCTGTTCAAGGGCGCCGAGGCTCCCGCATCCGCTACCAAAGATCGCGGATTCAGCTCGCATCGTCCGGCTGACGAGGTAAGTGATTTTGTCCTTTATAGGATGCTTGTTTTCCATAGTTTGACTCTATGCGGGATCTAAACTCCCTTTCCTTTGACAGGACTGGCTGGCGAAGGCCGAGCAGACTATCTATCCGGCCCCATTGCCAGAGGACCCAGCGGACGCCCTCTTAACGGGGCTGCTGGCTCCGGCGCCCCATGTGGTGCCGGAGAAGAAGGCCAAGAAGAAGGCCATGGGGACTCGGAAGAGTTCCTGTTTTCAGGTGTTATCGGATGATGACTCCGAAGCAGACTCCTCCCACAAAGGCGAGGAGGAGAAGAAAGCCTCTCCCCCAGCGGGGGAAGGGAAGAAAAGGAAGGCCTCCCCAACAAGGGAGGCTGAAGGGTCCAAGAAGGGAAAAACTCTTTCCCTGGACTGCTCCACCAACGCCAGCGACAACGAAGAGGACTGGCCTCCAAGGGCCAAGCCCCTGGCGAGATCGTAAGTATCCGGACTCCTGAATAACTTCATGGTTTTTTCTTTTCGCCACATAGTATCCTTCTAATGCCGCATACAACCCTGCAGTCCGCCCAAGGATGATCTTCCCGCTTCGTCGAGCGGGTCCTTAGGTGCGTCGGATATGGATTCTCTTCCGACCGCCTCCACCCCCCGTGATGCGGACGATGCCGAGGTGGGATCCCGGGAAGGGACCCGCCAGGAGGACGAGGCCCCGGACGTGTCGCAGGACAACCTCCCGGACTTTGCACCGGACTCGGCCCCGGAACCCATAGTGGCTCCGGATTCCGGCGGGTGGCCCCTTCGTAAGAAGGGCAAGACCGTGACACCGGCAGCCTCTGTCCAACTGGAGGCGCCGGATAGCTTGCTGCAAGCGCTCAATGGCGCCTCCATCAAAGAGGAACACCGCACTGTTATGAGTGCGGTGATTCAGAAGGTTCAGCTCGCCAAGAGCAGGCTGACCGAAGCCTGCAGCAGCCTTCTAACATGCTTTGAGGTAAGAATTTTGATATATGTAAAATAGTACCGCATAGACAGTAGCCCCTGATGCTCGTTTCGGTGTTCGGAAAGAAAAGCCGGACTGAGGATCTAAAAAGATATACGCAGGAGTCATAAAATATGTCAATATGGGATTGCAGGCTGCGCTGCTGACCTCTGCCGTACTGACTGCAGAGGTCAATACTTTGAAGCAAAGCCTCGAGCGGTCCGAGAACGAGCTCGGCCATGCCAAGAAGCAGCTCGAGGACAAGGAAGGTGAGTAACACCTTATTAAAATTGTACCTTACAGAAAAGGATTTTGGTTGCAAGAAGAATGACAAGGATAACGTGGGTATTGCAGGGGCCACTAACGAGGTGGCGACCCTGAAGGAGGCGGTGTCCGTGTCCGAACGTAACGCGGCCGCGGAGCGCACCGAGCAAGAGAAGCAGGAGGCGCGGGTGGCGGAGGTACAGCAAGAGCTCCAGGATCTCGTGAAAAAACATGAGATCCTGGAGCGTGACTCGAAGACTCGAGAGTCTGAGCTTGCAACGGCTATTGAGAGTGCCAAAGCCGCTAAGGCCGAAGCCTACAAGGCCCTCCAAGATATCGAGGCATTGAAGAAAATAGCAGCGGGTAAGGCATTTTTCATGCAGAGTAAGCATGTGAGTGTTAATTACCTGTTGCTTACCCGAATTTGGAGCTCTCCAGGAGCGTTCGCAGATCTTCCTCGCAGCGTGTCCGATGTTGCCGCGTTCTACCGGGCCGAGGAGGGGAGCTCGACGGAGAAGGTCTTCTGGTCTCAGTATGCTGAGGCCGAACATCCGGTGCCCCTTAGCGACCAGCTGAAGCAGCTGGTCGAGCTCCACAAGGCGGCCGAACAAGCCATGAAGGGCCTCATTGTTCGGCTGTGGCTGAAGGAGGCCATGCCTGGGAGCTACTTTGGCCTGGTGCGGCGGCTGGTGGATGCGTGTCCATGGGTTGAAGTCATCAAGCACTCTGCCTGTATTGAAGGTGCCCGTCGGGCCCTTGCCCGCGCAAAGGTGCACTGGGGCAAGATGGATGCTCAGAAGCTTGTGACGGACGCGCCACCGCAGGGCAAGGAATATCGTACTCCCGAGATGTATTATAAGACTGTGCTGAATGGTGCCCGCACTATTGCGGGTGAGTGCTCCAAAGATGTAATATTTGAGTAGACTCGCATTTTTTTATACTGTGCGCTGAAAACTTAGTTCATATGCGCTAAGCAATGCTTGTTGATTTAAAATATTACCTTCTGTGCGGCTGTTTATTAAATCTGAGAGATGGCAAGTCGTCGGCTTCAGCCCCCATGCCACGAGTGCTGGGGTGTTCGGGATAAACTTGAGCACTCCTGTTCCCATTTTTGGGTCCATCTAGGGAGGCACTCAAGACAACGAACAAGGCAACCAGACTTATAATGCTTGAACACTCTCACTTAGCCATAGAATTCTATAATTTTAAATTTCGGCGAAGCCCCTAGTCTTCGGAAGGCCGAATTTGGGGCGCTATCCACGCCTGGGCCGAACAAAGCCGGCTCCTCGCTCTAAGCGGCATAAGTCTTTAGGGACTCGCAAAAAACCTCTCGAACAGCGACCGGCTCTCGCCTCATCATGACGGTCAGTTTTAGCTTTCTCCACTGAGGCGCTCGCCTAGCTCAACTGGGGCGCAATCGCAGTGGTTCTCCCGATGCTACCTTAGCCGACAACGGAACGTAAGGTACCAAAACATGGGAGCCGGGCAAACCCAACTATTGACCCAAGACATGATTCGGAGCCGATGCATATAATGCTATAAGTTCGGGGTGCCGCACTTGTGAAAGTGTTCGGACTTATCACACCATGATGCGGGAAACATAAGCCCCTAGTGTATTTAGCCGTACCAAAATGTACGGATGCAACATGTCGTAAATGAACATATGTATAAGAAAGAAATGCAATTGGAAGCAAAAATATGCTGCATTACTTATTCAAGAAAAACTGCTGGGAATGCAGAACGATACAAATGGTGCGATAAGCAAGGGATGGACTATTAAACATGTCCCCCTCCAGGGGTAGGCTGCGGAATGGTGTATAAAACAGATTTAATGCTCGTAATGGAGACCACATGGATATTCATTGTAGCCTTTCTCCTTCCCTGGCTGTTGCATCGTGAGTTCGGCAGGTCTGCTGCCGAACAGGGCCTCTGACGAACGGAGTCCTGTGGGTAAAAATGAAAAGGAAAAAGAAAAAAAGAACGACCCACTTGAGAGCCCCTGGTGTGGTTGAGCCGCATTCTGGGCCTATCGTGGTCGTGCCCCTCTCCCCATGCCCATGGTATCTCCAGAGCGTAATGGTGTACGCGAAGGACCTGTCTTGATGTTTTGCAGGGGTTGGGGTTGGGATCGCACTGCTACGCGTGCTCGGAACGTGCCAGGTGGTCTTGTTGTAGGTTACTCCGGGCGTGTTTAGCCATGTCCGGTCGCTTAACGGCCGGACTCGAGAATTGCCTTAAGAGGCTGCACTGTACTTCTGCCGTGAGAGCCGCTGTGTGTTCCTCCGTTCGGAGAGAGCGTTCAGTGTTTCCGTTGACCGTGATGACTCCTCGAGGGCTTGGCATCTTGAGCTTGAGGTATGCCTAGTGCGGCACCGCGTTGAACTTTGCAAATGCAGTACGTTCGAGCAGAGCATGGTAGCCGCTGCGGAACGGAACTATGTCAAACATTAACTCCTCGTTTCGAAGTTATCCGGGGATCCGAAGACCACTTCCAGTGTAACTGAGCCTGTACAATTGGCTTCTACACCTGGTATGACGCCTTTAAAGGTCGTCTTGGTAGGTTTAATCCTTGAGGGGTCTATGCCCATTTTGCGCACTGTATCCTGATAAAGCAGGTTCAGGCTGCTGCCGCCGTCCATCAGGACTCTGGTGAGGTGAAATCCATCGATGATTGGGTCTAAAACTAATGCGGCGAATCCGCCGTGGCGGATGCTGGTGGGGTGGTCCCTTCGGTCAAAAGTGATCGGGCAGGAGGACCATGGATTGAACTTCGGGGCAACTGGCTCCATCGCGTATACATCCCTGAGTGCACGCTTCCGCTCCCTTTTGGGTATGTGCGTTGCGTATATCATGTTCACCGTCCGCACCTGTGGGGGGAAACCCTTCTGTCCTCTATTGTTCGGCGGTCGGGTCTCTTCCTCGTCATCGCTATGCAGCCCCTTGTCATTGTTTTCGGCAATTAACTTGCCTGCCTGCTTGAATACCCAACAGTCCCTGTTGGTGTGGTTAGCTGGCTTTTCGGGGGTGCCGTGTATCTGGCACGAGCGGTCGAGTATTCGGTCCAAATTGGACGGACCCGGAGTAGTTCTTTTGAATGGCTTTTTCCGTTGACCGGGTTTAGAGCCTCTGAATCCGGCATTGACTGCCGTATCTTCACTATTATCGCCGTTAATGCGGCGTTTGTTTTTGTTGCGACGCGACCTGCCATTACGGTCCTTGATATCCGGACTGCCAGAATTTTTGCTGAGGTTGTTGCTGCGTGCTAGCCAGCTGTCCTCACCCGCGCAGAAGCGGGTCATGAGTGATGTGAGGGCTGCCATGGATTTCGGCTTTTCCTGTCCCAGGTGCCGGGCAAGCCACTCGTCGCGGATGTTATGCTTGAAGGCCGCGAGGGCCTCCGCATCCGGACAGTCGACGATTTGGTTTTTCTTGGTTAAGAACCGTGTCCAGAATTGTCTGGCCGATTCGTCTGGCTGCTGAATTATGTGGCTTAGGTCATCAGCGTCTGGTGGTCGCACATACGTGCCTTGGAAGTTATCGAGGAATGCGGCTTCCAGGTCTTCCCAACTCCCGATTGACTCTGCTGGCAAGCTGTTAAGCCAATGCCGGGCTGGTCCTTTAAGTTTGAGTGGGAGATATTTGATGGCGTGAAGATCGTCACCGCGGGCCATGTGGATGTGGAGGAGATAGTCTTCGATCCAAACTGCGGGGTCTGTTGTGCCATCGTAAGATTCAATATTCACGGGTTTAAACCCTTCGGGGATTTGATGATCCATTACTTCATCTGTGAAGCATAGTGGGTGTGCGGCGCCTCTGTACTGGGCGATGTCACGACGGAGCTCAAAAGAGCTTTGTCTATTTTGTTCGGCCCGGCCGGACTTACTGTGTCCGGCGCGACGGTTGTCGTCACGTATCATGGGGCGCCCACGCGATCCATAGATCGATCTTGATTGTCTTGCCTTATCCTCCAATATATCTCGCAAGTCCGGAGCGTTCCCCTGTGGCCTTGTGCTTTTCGAGCGATGCCGGGGTACGGTTCTAGTGAAGGGCCTAGAGGCCTCTCTGTCGCGACCACGGGGTGGTCGGTCAGCCGTATTGTCTGCTGGTGATGCAGGTTCATACGCCTCCTCCTCTAATCGGGGGAGCAGCTTGCGTTTAGGGTAGCTTTTGGAGGGGCGTTTGAGCTCATGCTCTTCGGCCGCGAGGACTTCAGTCCATCTGTCGGCTAGCAGATCTTGATCAGCTCTAAGCTGTTGCTGCTTTTTCTTGAGGCTGTTGCCGTGGCCATAAGCCTGCGTTTAAAACGCTCTTGTTCGACGGGATCCTCAGGCACGACGAATTCGTCGTCGTCGAGGCTTGCCTCGTCTCCGGAGGGAGGCATATAATCCTCTACCTCTTCTTCTGCCGCTCTCTCATGAGGGCTGGCGTCTCCGTCCTCCTGTGCTGAATCTTGCTGGAGTGGGTTGTCTTCGGCACTGTCTGGGGTGTTATTTCCGGTGCCGGAATCTTCATTCTTGCTGTGGCGGGATTTAGAGCGGCGCCGCTGACGCCGGCGCTTGGGCTGTTTCTTGGAGGGGTCATCCTCCGCTGTTCCTTCGCCATTCCCATCCTTTGGGATATCCACCATGTATATGTCATATGATGAGGTGGCTTTCCAGTGCCCGGTAGGCGCTGGTTCTTGGTCGTCTCCGGCATCGTCGTCCATACCGTCGATGTCGTCGGAGTCATAGTATAGCATGTCAGTTAGATCGTCGACAGTGGCTACTAGGTGGGTGGTGGGTGGGCTTTGAATTTCTTCGTCGTCCGCATCCCAACCGTCCTGACCGCAGTCTGGCCAGGGCTCTCCTGATAACGAGAGATACTTTAGCGAACTCAAGATGTCGCCGAAAGGTGAGTGCTGAAAGATGTCCACGGTGGTGAACTCCATGATCGGCGCCCAACCGGATTCGATTGGAGGGGGCGCGGGAGGTTCGGAGTCCGGCAAGGAGTTCGGCACCTCGGAGTCACGAGCTTCATGAGGGACAAGGTCAGTGTTCGGCTCTATCGCCGCAGAGGTTGCAGCCCCCGAGTCGGTGTCTAGCCATCCATCCTCGATCTGCGCAGCCGGCTCCGAATTGAAGATCGGAGCAGACTCGAGTGCGGCCTCCAGGGTACTGTCCGGCTGCAGAGCTAAATCATGCCCATCGGGACAGTGCGGCGCGCTTGGCTGTGGCTCGGATCCATCGAAGATCAAGTCCCCGCGGGTGTCAGCCGTGAAGTTCAAACTTCCAAACCTGACCTGACGGCCAGGGGCGTAGCTTTTGATCTGCTCCAGATGGCTAAGCGAATTGGCCCGCAGTGCAAAGCCGCCGAATACGAAGATCTGTCCGGGGAGGAAGGACTCACCCTGGACTGCGTCGTTGTTGATGATCGAAGAAGCCATCAAGCCTATTGGTGATGACACAGAGGAACTCTCAATGAAAGCACCAATGTCGATGTCAAAACCGGCGGATCTCGGGTAGGGGGTCCTGAATTGTGCGTCTAGGCGGATGGTAACAGGAGACAAGGGACACGATGTTTTACCCAGGTTCGGGCCCTCTTGATGGAGGTAAAACCCTACGTCCTGCTTGATTAATATTGATGATGTGTGTTACAAGAGTAGATCTACCATGAGATCAAGGAGGCTAAACCCTAGAAGCTAGCCTATGGTATGATTGTTGTTCGTCCTACGGACTAGAGCCATCCGGTTTATATAGACACGGAGAGGGCTACGGTTACGCAGAGTCGGTTACAATGGTAGGAGATCTACATATCTGTATCGCCAAGCTTGCCCTCCACGCCAAGGAAAGTCCCATTCGGACACGGGATGAAGTCTTCAATCTTGTATCTTCATAGTCTTGGAGTCCGACCGATGATGATAGTTCGGCTATCCGGACACCCCCTAGTCCAGGACTCCCTCACCCCGCCACAGCAATACAGGAACAGGAGAAGAAAATAATCCAGGTGGTGCCGAAGAGGAATACAATCTTGATCAGCCTACCTTCGAGCAGACCAAACAAGAACACGGGCAGGTCAGCCCAGATGAACAGGAGACGGACGGATACTTGGAGGAAGACAACTATATGACTCCCTTCGAAGACGAGGTGAGCCTCGACGACGATGAATTCAGCGTACCGGAGGATCCCATAGAGTAGGAGTGCTTCAAGCGCAGGCTTATAGCCACTGCAAGAAGCCTAAAAAAGAAGCAGCAGCAGCTCCAAGTTGATCAAGATCTGCTCACAGACAGATGGACCAAGGTTCTGGCAGCCGAGGAATACGGACTCGAGCGCCCAACCAAAGGTTACCCAAAGCACAAGTTACTACCTTAGCTAGAGGAGGAGGCCGTAGAGCCTACACTACCAGAACAAGACGAGGCTGACCAGCCACCTTGTGACCGGGATAAAACGGCATATCAGACCGAATACTAGCCCGCACCCCCACGCCGGTTCACTACGGCCCGGGGCAATACGCCTAACCTGCGAGATATATTGGAAAACAACGCAGGACAACAAAGATCGATCTACAGATCACGGGGCCGTGCCACAGCAAATGACGACGATCGTCATGCCGGATACACTAATAAAAAGTCCGGTCGGGCCAAACATAACCGACCAGACTTAGTCAGACTACATCGCGACATAGCCCGGCACAGAGGCGCCGCACACCCCCTTTGCTTCACTGATGAAGTAATGGATCACGACTTCCTAGAAGGGTTTAAACCCATAAACATCAAGTCATACGACGGCACAACAGACCCCGTGGTGTGGATCGAAGATTTTCTTCTCCACATTTACATGGCCCGCGGTGATGACCTACATGCCATCAAGTACGTTCCCCTTAAGCTCAAAGGACCAACCAGACATTGGCTGAATAGCCTGCCGGCGAACTCCATCGACAGCTGGGAAAATCTTGAGGATGCATTCCTCGACAACTTCCAAGGCACTTACGTTCGACCACCGGATGTTGATGACTAAAGTCACATTACCCAACAGCCCGGAGAGTCAGCCAAGAAATTATGGACTCGGTTCCTAACTAATAAAAACCAAATTGCCGACTGTCCGGATGCCGAGGCCCTGGCGGCCTTTAAGCATAATATCCGCAACGAGTGGCTCGCCCGACACCTCGGCCAAGAAAAACCGAATTCCATGGCGTCCCTCACAACACTCATGACCCGCTTTTGCGCGGGCGAGGACAGCTGGCTAGCTCACAGTAGCACCACGCCAAGAAACTATGGCACTTCAGAGGTCCGCGACAGTAAGGGAAAGCCACTACACTATAGACATAAGCGTCGAAACAATGGTGACAAAGCTGAAGATACGACAGTCAATGCCAAATTCAGCAACTCAAAATCAGGTCAGCGGAAAAAGGCGTTCAAGAGAACCAATCCGGGATCGTCCAGTCTGGACCGCATACTCGACCACTCGTGCCAGATCCACGGCACCCCCGACAAACCAGCCAATCACACTAACAGGGATTGCTAGGTGTTCAAACAGGCCGGCAAGTTGAATGCCAAAAACAAGGACAAGGTGCTGCATAGCGACGATGACGAGGAGCCCCGGAGTCTGAACACTGGGGAACATAAGAAATTCCCCCTTAGGTGAAAACAGTAAATATGATCTATGCCACCCACATTCCCAAACGGGAACGAAAGCGTGCACTGAGGGACATCTATGCGATGGAGCCAGTCGCCCCAAAGTTCAACCCATGGTCATCCTGTTTGATCACCTTTGATTGTAGGGACCATCCAACCAGCATCCGTCATGGCGGCTCAGCCGCATTGGTCCTTGATCCAATCATCGATGGATTCCATGTCACGCGAGTCCTTATGGACGGTGGCAGCAGCCTGAACCTGCTTTATCAGGACACAGTGTGCAAAATGGGCATCGATCCCTCATGGATCAAACCCACCAAGACCACCTTTAAAGGTGTAATTCCAGGGGTAGAGGCCCGCTGTACGGGCTCAATAACACTGGAAGTGGTCTTCGGATCTCCGGATAACTTCCGAAGCAAGGAGTTAATCTTCGATATCGTCCCCTTCTATAGTGGCTATCAAGCACTACTCGGACGAACTACGTTCGCTCAATTCAATGCGGTACCCCACTATGCATACCTTAAGCTCAAGATGCCAGGACCTCGCGGGGTTATAACTATCAATGGTAACACAGACCGCTCCCTCCGTATGGAAGAGCACACTGCGGCCCTCACGGCAGAAGTGCAAAGCAGCCTTCTTCGATAGATAGCTGTGTCGGCAATGACAACCCCGAACACCGTCAAGCGAGTCCGGAGCACCCTACAACATGATCGTCAAGCACGCAAAGAGCTCGATTAGCAATCCGGCCTCCGCCCAAGCCCCGCTCAGGAGGCATTTATGCCATGCGTGCGTAACTACGCACTCAAAATACCATGGGCATAGGCGGAGGCAAGCCGATGATGCGGCCTACAGTGCGGTTCAGCCGCCACGCGGCCCGCACACCCCTTTTTCTTCCTTTTTTATTCTCCAGGACCCTACTTTGGGGCATCCCCTTCAGAGAACCAGACTATCAGACTCACCATAGGAGGGAACACCAAGGAGGCAAGAGGCTTTGCACACAAGGGAATACCGAGGTGGTCTCTGTTAATGATCGCTATACCTGTTTTATATACCTGCATGCAGCCTGCCCTTGGATAGGACATGTCAAATAGTCCTATTGGTTTTCTCTTAATGCATTACTTGTACACATACGCCTAGATGTATTTTCCAGATAACAATGGGAAATAGTATACAGCGTCAGCTTCTTACTACAATCTTTATATTTTCCCTTGAATATTTATTTAATATTGCACCCGTACACTTTGGTACGATCAGTATGCCATGGGATTTTTTATTTTTTGATCCCCATAACATGGCAAGAAAAGTCCGAACACTTTCGACAGTGCGGCACCCCGAACTTATATCATTATATGCATCAGCTCCGAATCATGTCTTGGGTCAATAGTTGGGTTAGCCTGGCTCCCTTGTTTTGGTACCTTACGTTCCGTTACATCGGCTAAGGTAGCGTAGGGAGAACTACTTCGATTGTGTCCCGGTTCTTCTGGACAAGCACCTTAGTAGAGAAAGCCGAAAACTGACTGTCATGATGCGGTGAGAGTTGGTCGCTGTTCGATAGGTACTAAATCGTTAACGATTTTTTCCGCTTAAGGCGAGGAATCGGCCTTTTCCGATTTAGGCGTGCATAGAGCCCCAGTTAGGCCTTCCGAATACTAGGGGCTTCGCCGAAATTTAAAATTATAGACTTCTATGGCCAAGTGAGAGTTATAAAGCCGCATAGTCTGATTGCCTTGCTCGCTGCGCTAAACACCTCCTTAAAGGACCAAAAATTTGGATAAAGAGTGTTTGGGTTTTCCACGAACGCCCCTGTACTAGTTACATGGGGGCGGACGCCGACGACTGGCCTACTTTTAGAATTTTATAAACGTACGCACAGAAGGTAATATTTTAAATCAACATAGGGGTATATAGCGCAAACCAACTCATTTTCATATTACAAAAAAAGACATGAGTACATTCACTCAAAGATTATGTTCTTGGCACATTCATTGGCCACAAGGCGAGCGCCTTTCATAACGCCATCATAATATTTTTGGGGTAGCGATGCTCCTTACCCTTCGGGGGTCCATCTTTCACGAGCTTCTCAGCATCCAGTTTGGCCCAATGCATCTTCGCGCGGGCAAAGGCCCGACGGGCGCCCTCAATACAGACGGACTACTTGATAACTTCAAGCCGTGGATAGGCATGCACCATCCGCTTTATAAGGCCAAAATAACTGTCCGGCACGGGCTCGCCAGGCCACATCCGGACTCTGAGGTCCTTCATGGCCAGTTCGGCCGCCTTGTGGAGTTCGACCAACTGCTTCAGTTGGTCGCTTAGAGGCATTGGGTGTTCGGCTCCAGTACATTGGGACCAGAACAGCTCCCGTTGAGCTCCCCTCTTTAGCACGGTAGAACTCTGTGGCATCCAAAATGCTGCGCGGCAGATCTGTGAACGCCCCTGGAGAGCTCCGAATTCGTGTAAGTAAAAGAAATGTCTCCTCCACATGCTTGCTTTGCATAAAGAATGCCTTACCCTCCGCTATCTTTTTGGCCGTCTAGATTTCCGGGAGGGCCTTTTGGGCTTCGGCCTTGGCGTCTGTCGCGCTCTAGAGGGCCTTCGCAAGCTCAGACTCCTTCGTCTTGAAGTCACGCTCCAAGGATTCAAACTTTTTTCCGAAGTCCTCGAGCTCTTACTGTACCTCACCCACCCGAGCATCTTGCTTTTCATGCTCTGTGCGCTCCGTAGCCGCCTTGGCTTCGGCCTCGGACATCATTTTCCTCAAGGCCTCCACTTTGGTTGTGGCCCCTATTAAAAATCATGATGCTTTTTGTCAACATCACCAATTTTTTCCTCTATATGACACACGGATGGGGTATCACTTACCTTTGTTCTCCTCGATCTGCCTCTTCACGAGGCCGAGATCTTCTTCGGCCTGCCCCAGGTCGCGCTTGAGTCCGGCAACCTCAGTTGTGCGCGCAGCGACGGTTAGCAGCAATGCCTGCTTGTTAATATAGACAAGTACTATCAGATTCCTGTGGTTTTTTAGTTGACCCTCCATTTGGGTTTTCTTTCCGAACACCAAAAAGAGTATCAGGGGCTACTATCTATCCAGTGATATTTTCTCACACTTTTTCATTACTTACCTCAATGCCTGTTAGTAGGCTGGTGCAGGTTTCGGTCAATCCACTCTTGACGAACCAAACCTTCTCAATTACCGTACTCATAAGAGTATGGTGCTCATCGTCGATGGAAGCGCCTCGAAGCACTTCCAACAAATTATTCGATGCCTCCGGCTGGGCGGAGGTCATCGGCACGGCTGGCTCGCCCTCCTTCGCGAGGGGCTACCTACTGGAATCCGGAACCTTTGTAGGCTCCGGCGCAGTAACCGGCTGGGAGCCAGACTTGTGGTGGCTCCCGTCAGCATAATCCATGGGGGTCTTACCCCCCATGTGCCCGACATTTGGGATTTTGCCTTGGGGAATCTCCAGAACCGTCGCCCCCTGCTCTGGTATCCTTTGGGACAACACCTCGGTGTCATCCACAGGTCGTGGGGAGGTGGCCGTCGGGAGTGAATTCATCTCCGACTCGCTCAGAGACCCCTCTGAAGAAGATACCCCAAGATTGGACCTGGCCGGACTGCATATACGTGTTCGGCATTATTACAAACTATGAAGTCAAAGTCGCACGAAAAGTATTACAGAGTGCGGATACTTATGACCTCGCTCGGAGCTTGCCCCTGGGCAGCCACTCCTCCTCGCTGTAGGCGGCAGTTGTGGAGTGATCCGGAAGGGACGCCTTTCCCTTCTTCAGTGTCCCAGCCTCCCCCTGCAGGGCGGCCTTCCTTTTCTTCCCCTCCCCAGTGCGGGGAGGGGGCATTTCTTCATGTTTCCCCCCGTCTTCGTGGGAGGAATCTGCCTCATCATCCTCGGATGACGAGTCTATCACGGCCCTGCGCCGGAGACCTTTTCTAGTCCCCGCGGCCGCCTTCTTGGACCCGTCGCCCCCCTCAGTTGGGGCGGCCTTTCTCTTTCTCTCCTCCCCTTCGTGGTAGGAGTGCGCCTCATAATCTTCCGGCGAGGCGTCTGGTGCAACCTCGCGCCGGAGACCCTTCCTGGTCCCTGTGGCCTTCTTTTTATCCTTCTTCTCCGGCACCTTATAAGGCGCTGGAACCAGCATCTCTGTTAGGAGTGCGTTCGCTGGATCTTCAGGCAGCGGAGCCGGACAATCGATCCGCTCCGCCGTCTTCACGTAATCCTATTTTGTCAGCAAGGTGACTTAAGAATCCTCCCATGAATATACTGTGGGAGGTAGATCTTGTTATAATTAGGGGACTTACCGGATTAGCGAGGTGCTTAGCGCGAAGACCGCGGTCCTCGGAAATGGGAGGAGGAACTTTGCCGGTCTTGAACAGCACCTTACAGACGTCCTTATGCGTCGTGTCGAAGAGCTCATGCAGCATCTGTTGTTCAGCCGGATCGAACTCCCACATATTGAATGCCCGTCTTTGACACGGGAGAATCCGGCGGACGAGCATGACCTGGACCACGTTGACAAGCTTGATCTTATTGTCCCTCATACTTTTGATACAGGACTCGAGTCCGGTCAGCTCCACAGGTTCCGCCCAGGCCAGGCCCTTCTTTTCCCAAGAGGTGAGCCGCATGGGGATTCTGGATCGGAACTTGGGGGCCGCCACCCAGTTGGCGTCGCGCCGCTCGGTGATGTAGAACCACCCTGATTGCCACCCTTTCACGTTCTCCACAAAGGAGATGTCAAGCCATGTAACGTTGGGCATTCTGCCCACCATGGTGCCTCCGCACTCCGCTTGTTGGCCGCTCACAATCTTCGGCTTCACGCAGAAGGTTTGCAGCCACAGACCGAAGTGGGGCTTGATGCGGAGGAAGGCCTCGCACACGACGATGAACGCCGAGATGTTGAGGATGAAATTTGGGGCTAGATCATGAAAATCTAGCCCGTAGTAATAGATGAGCCCGCGGACGAATAGGTGAAGTGGAAATCCTAGTCCGCGGACGAAATGAGGGAGAAATACTACTCTCTCCCAAGACTTTGGGGTGGGCGTGATCTGCCCCTCCGCCGGAAGCCTCTGCGTGATGTATTTGGCCAGGTATCTGGCCGCCCGAAGCTTGGTGATGTCCTCCTCGAGGACAGAGGAGGCCATCCACTTGCCTCCCGCTCCGAACATGCTGCGGTCCTATGGAGAAGGTGAGAACTTGGGCGTTGGGGCTCGAGAGTGCGAGAACAGATGAGCAAAGGAGGAGGAAGGCATGGGTGAAAATGGGAGATCCTTATCCCTTTATAAAGGCGGTGCAGAATGTGCGCCTCCCCACTTTCCTCTCAAAATCACATATTTTCCAAGCGCCTCGATGGATGGCGCTGGTTGGGTTACCCATACCCGTAAGATCCCGCGATAAGGGGACACGATCTCTGCTTCGACAAGATGTGCCAAAGAAACCGCCTCGCAATGTGTGCAGTAGCTGGTTGTGAAAAACGGTTCGAATTATGACCGGGCCATGGCGTGATGTCACGCTGCGAAGAGCTGTCAGCAGATTGGTTTTGTGGTATATTATTCTCTCTACGGTGGTATGTGAAATTTATCTTGCAGGGACCGGACACGATTTAAGTGTTCGAAGATTACTTTGGAGTATTCGGAGATGGAACCCTCCTTGCAATGCCGAAGACAATCTGCACGCCGGACTCATCGTCATTGAAGCCTGGTTCAGGGGCTACTTAGGGAGTCCTGGATAAGGGGGTATCCGGACAGCCGGACTATATACTTTGGCCGGACTGTTGGACTACGAATATACAAGATTGAAGACTTCGTCCCGTGTTCGGATGGGACTCTCCTTCGCGTGGAAGGAAAGCTTGGCGATCCGGATAATAGATCTCCTTCTCTGTAACTGACTCTGTGTAACCCTAGCCCCCTCTGGTGTCTATATAAATCGGAGGGTTTAGTCCATAGGACAGAACAAGAATCATACCATAGGCTAGCTTCTAGGGTTTAGCATCTACGATCTCGTGGTAGATAAACTCTTGTAATACTCATATCATCAAGATCAATCAAGCAAGAAGTTGGATATTACCTCCTTCGAGAGGGCCCGAACCTGGGTAAACATCGTGTCCCCAGTTTCCTGTTACCATTAGCCTTAGACGCACAGTTCGGGACCCCCTACCCGAGATCCGCCGGTTTTGACACCGACACCCCCCACCCTTGTGGGCCCCTCGGGTGTCCACCGACCTACTTCTTCCTCCTATATATACCCATGTACCCCGAAAACATCAGAAGTGACCACGAAAAACTATTTCCACCGCCGTAACCTTCGGTATCTGCGAGATCCCATCTTGGAGCCTTCGCCGGTGTTCCGCCGGAGGGGGAATCGATCACGGATGGCCTCTACATTATCTCCAAGGCCTCTCCGATGAGTTGTGACTAGTTTACCACAGACCTTCGGGTTCGTAGTTATTAGCTAGATGGCTTCTTCTCTCTCTTTGAATCTTAATACCATGTTCTTCTCGATCTTCTTGGAGATCTATTTGATGTAACTCTTTTTGCGGTGTGTTTGTCGAGATCCGATGAATTGTGGGTTTATGATCAAGTTTATCTATGAGAAATATTTGAATCTCCTCTGAATTCTTTTATGTGTGATTAAGTTATCTTTGCAAGTCTCTTTGAATTATCAGTTTGGTTTTGCCTACTAGATTGATCTTTCTTGCAATGGGAGAAGTGCTTAGCTTTGGGTTCAATCTTGCGGTGTACTTTCCCAGTGACAGCAGGGGCAGCAAGGCACGTATTGTATTGTTGCCATCGAGGATAAAAAGATGGGGTTTATATCATATTGCATGAGTTTATCCCTCTACATCACGTCATCTTTCTTAATGCATTACTCTGTTCTTTATGAACTTAATACTCTAGATGCATCCTGGATAGCGGTCGATGTGTGGAGTAATAGTAGTAGATGCAGGCAGGAGTCGGTCTACTTGTCATGGACGTGATGCCTACATACATGATCATGCCTAGATAATCTCAAAACTATGCGCTTTTCTATCAATTGCTCGACAGTAATTTGTTCATCCACCGTAATACTTATGCTATCTTGAGAGAAGCCACTAGTGAAACCTATGGCCCCCAGTCTATCTTTTATCATATAAGCTTTCAATCTACTTTTATTTGCATCTTTACTTTTCCTATCTATATCATAAAAATACCAAAAATATATTTATCTTATCATTTTATCTCTATCAGATCTCACTTTCGCAAGTGTCCTTGAAGGGATTGACAACCCCTTTATGGCGTTGGTTGCGAGTTCTTGTTTGTTTGTGTAGGTGCGTGGGACTTTTGAGGAGCCTCCTACTAGATCGATACCTTGGTTCTCAAAAGATGAGGGGAAATACTTACGCTACTGTTGCTGCATCACCCTTTCCTCTTCAAGGAAAACCAACGCAAGCTCAAGACGTAGCAGGGAACTATACTTTGTGTGATAAACACAGTGTATGTATGGAACATGGTTTAGATTATGAATATATAGTTAGTACATCAAATGTACTATTATTTGGAATCAACACCAAGTGTATTCAAAAAATAGAATTCGAGTTCATGTAGTACACATAGTTCATATCTATCTCTATAGTAATCATGTGGTGTGTTATTAAGGTAATACACGAATGATGGTTGAAGTTGGCAGCAATCATGATTGTATATTCTTATTGAAATATAGAAACGAATTCAAATTTAGTTCGAATTGCAGCGGTAGTATAGACATTTGGAATGCAGTAAAATGTTGGTATGAGTAGGTTACGTGCATTATACAGCAAGCGAAAAAATTTAATTGGACATAACATGGATTCATACTCCCTCCTTCCATCTATATAGGGCCTAATGAGGATTTTAAAACCGCCTTTGACTATTGACAAGATTAGTAGTACATGACATGCACAATGTGAAAATTATATCATTGAAAGAACCTTTCACACACGAATTTAACAGCGTGCTTTGTGTAAGTTGCATGTCATATATTATTGCTCTAATATTTGGTCAAAGTTAGCATCGAAAAACACATTAGGCCCTATATAGATGGAAGGACGGAGTAGCTTTGAATAGCATCTGTATAGTAAAACGGGGCAAGACTCTCTCTTTGTGTGATGTGAATAGTTTTATTTTTTTGTTTTCTTTTTGGTTGGGGGAAGTGCGAATTGATTTGGTACGTACAAGTACAATATTACTACATGTTAGGCTTGTCCCTAAAATTTAACCCGCGCCTTGTTATATCCTGAAAATTCAGATATCGTGCTCCCAGAACTGGCGCCTTCATAACCCGCTCCTTGCTATCCCGAAATTACAACACCCGCGAAAACTCCCTCCAGCTGCCAAATCCGGACACGCGAAATCCCCCTTCTAACACTGAGGCAAAAGGGCCGCTAGTTCAAATCGGTGGGGGGTACTTTTGTAACACACCCTACATTTTGGACAAGCGCGTCCCTAAGTCATGGTTCATCCCCTCCCATCGCCCCCTTTTCGCCATTCGAAATCCCAGGCCGCCATAACCTCTCCGCTACAGCCGTGAAACCCCACCCTCCACCGTTCGCCACCTCACCGCTGCCCAGCCGAAGCTTCTTCCCCAACGACATCGTCCACCGCAACAGCTCGATGTCCCACGTCCACCTCCCCAGACGAGGATTCATCGTCCATCTTGTCGTCCCGTCGGTTCAGCCGTCCCGTCCTCCACCTCCAAGGAGCTGCTCCGATGATCGTCTCGTCTATCACGGCTGCTCCATCCCCATAGCGCAGCCTTAACCTGCTCCACCGGAACCGCAACATCCTCACCGACTCCTCGGACGAAGCCGAGGCCTACTCGGTGCCACCAAAGAGGTTGTACACTCATCGCATCGCACCTTCTCCTTAACTCGACCTCCCAGCGCCGACGGTGCTCCATCCCGCACCCCCATTGAGTGGCAACCTTGAAGCCGCCGCCGTGGGCGACATCTCCACGGCGGCTCTCCCCCAGTGCGAGGCCCCTTTGACGGCGGCGTCCATACCAGCCGGATTTGTTGCTGCTGCTCCGGCTCTCACTCGGTTGCTCGCGCAGCTCCTGCTGCTGCTGCTCCAGCTCTTGCTCGTTTGCTCACTCGCCTAGCTGCTGCTGCTCGGGCTCTCGCTCGCTCGCTCGTGCTGCTGCTGCTCTCCCCCTTGCTCGTGCTGCTGCTCTGCTCTGATGGGGGGCTCGTCGGAGTTAAGGAAGAACCACCCGCAGCGGGGACGGAGGCTTGCCAGAGAGAAACCCGACTATCTATCTTAGGGTTCAGGGTGGGGGCGGGGGGCCTAGAGGGCTGGCTGGGGCGGCAGCGGACCGGCGGTGGGGAGTTGTTTCGGGGCAGCGAGGCGGCGCTGGGGCCGGTGGTTCGGCCGGTGGTGGCTGGCGGCTCAAGGGGGTGCAGGTTGAAGATGAACTGCAGGCCCTCCCTAAACTACACGTCAAGTGCCTCTCTGCTACCATTGCGTTCAGTTTTGATAGTAACATTTAGATTCCACTGTACATTTCAGTTTCGACAGTTGAGTTCAGAGTCAACAGTTTTAACCTCATCTGTTGGAGTCAGGTGGTTTTTGGTGATGTAAATTTTACATCTATTTTACATCATCTATTGGACTCCAAGTCAGGTCCAAATTAATGTTCAAACTTGAGTTCTAAATTAGTTGTGGGGCACATATAGAGGAAGCAATGAATACTATCTCTGTCTAATATCTGGTTCACCTAGGGTATGCCTATGTTGTTCATCTTGGGTGGGAAACAAATAGTAAAGCAATCATCATTTGTATTTTTATTAAATTAAAGCAATCATCAGCCTGCTATCATTTTTTTGGATCCATCCACTGGTTGTTACCATCACTCTAAATTTCTGCATGCTCTCCTTACATAATATCACCATATTTTTTCGTATGCATGTCAGATATTATACACAGTCATGCTGGACCTGTAGAGAAAACGAGATGAGTCTTGCGCGGCAATACAGTGTCATGCAGGCATCGCTCCATGGTGGGTTCTATGGCAAACCCTCCCCACCCCTCTCCAAATGGTAATCCAGAGGAAGATATCTATTCTGAGGCAGATTCAGACGCTGCTGACCACTCCTATTTACCCCCCAAGGTGTTTGCTCTACCTTGCCACAATGATGTTAGTCATATCATGCATATGTTGCCTTGTAGTGCCTACTTTTGACATCATATATGTCATCTGCTTAGTTTAGACATGTTCTATAATGCCACCTGTTTAGTTTTATCTCATATATGGGAATTATGTTGTCTCATGTCTTTTAGCCAGGCCAGCCATAATATATGTGAAATATGCAATGCCATCCTGTTTAACCAGGCATCATATATTTGAATGATATCTTGCCCATCCTTTTCTTCATTACATATCCATTTCTTGATAATGTTTGTACATTAAACTACTCTTCCTGTGAATCAGCCATTTGGGTGGGAGATGGAAAAATCTGGAGTGAAAACAAGACCTTCAGAGCAAACAGTGCTACATGTCAAAGCAGATCTCTTGTTGGGTCCCGATAGCTCCTCAGAGATGGATTCAGAGATAGATGACCAGTCCTATTCCCCCACCGAGGTGTATGCTCTAACTTGGCACGGTTATACTGCTCATATCATGCATATGGGTGTCTTGCATTGCATAGTTTAGACATCATGTACACTATATGGAACACCATGTTCTTAGTTCAGACATCATATCAAATGCCCTCTCTTTAGCATAGAAATCACATATGTGAATTAAATGATGCGATCCTGATTACTTAGATAACATGTAGGTGAATTATGTCATGCGATCCTGTTTAGTTATTGTTGCAGGTATAATTTGGCTACCAAGTTTATTTGATCTGCTAGATTAGTGTATATGCTAATGTTCAGTGCAGAGACACCAAGTCAGGCAAAGCAAGTTATTTCCTTGGGGCAAAAGTAGAAGGGAAGACATCTGGATGGAGGTGGCGCAAGTTAACAAGGCAACTAGTATAAAACTTCTATTATCTGGTATGATTAGCGTCCTAGCCGGAATATTTTATTATTTCCATTATAGGCCAATGAAGCCCTGTACGAGACATGGCAGGGGAACATGGCTAGCAGGCAGGTTTTTCTGTATACATGGCAACCAACTTAAAGTGGTCAAAACCTATTCGGTTTGGACCTGGAGTCCTACTCCTAAGCGCAAAGTCCTGCGTGCCTTATATATATAGGCCTCGGCCGATTGGAAAAGGGGCAATCAATCGATCTCTTGCAACCTTACGTTACTTTTTTCTCCTACGTTCTTTTCTTTCCAGCACCTAGCTCATAGCTTCTGCCCAGCCCTAGCAACCCTAGGGTTTGGCTGATCTTTGCCGTTTTGCATTGAAAAACGGTCGGTTTACCTCCACGAAAGTGAGGATTCTGTGGTGCTGTGTGGATCAATTTCACGCGGCAACACAATTGGCGACTCCACTGGGGAAGAAGAAGAGGAACACAATGAGCACCGACCCCAAGGACGGGAGTGATCTCAACCCCGACAACATCATCGCCGTCACACTTGAGAATCTGCCGGAGGATGAATGGCAGGAACTTGAACAGGAGCTTGAGGAAGAGAGGGTGGAAAAGCTAAAGCAGAAGTTGGCGGGCTTCCAAAGGACAAGATACGGCGTCATCCAGAAGGTAGCTACACCAGGTCATCCTACCGGGGTAAGTAAAACTGCTTGCACAGAAGAAATTGCACATCTAATTGATGCATCTGTAGCTAGTAAATATGGCAAACAAATGACGGACATGGCACGGACGATTACTGAATCTGTAGCTAGCAAATTTGATGAGTTCAGAGAGCAATTTAATAAGGATATTCAGATCAGCTTGCCTCGTCAAATTCGTTCAATGGTACTACAGGCCAATGATGAACGTTATGAGAAACAGCCGGTGCGTCCAGAAAATAGTAGGTTCACTAATGTACCTAACCCGATCCATACACCCATCGCAGTACCCAATGTTGTGCAGACCCACATCCCGTTAAGCAATAACCAAAGTGGCCAGAATTATATTGGCAATTTGGCCAATAATTTTGTACCTACTGCTGGTACTCCTGCTCTGACTTCGGTTCCACAAAATTTCAGCAGCAATAACCGAAGTGTTGGCTTTAATTCCAATCTACAGCAACCCTACTATCAAACAGTAGCATATAGCACACCACCCTTGCCACCTATTGGTACCGGGGTTCCTTACGGGTCGGTGCCAGATGCGTGTTTTAATGGTTCTCTGCAACAAATGTATCATGCTCAAACTTCTTTGTCAGAGTTACCGCCACGTACTTATGGTGCATCTATGCCACAAGCTAGTTCTCCGCAGCCTACTGAAAATTTTAAAGATCAACTTGCTAATATACTTAATTTGGCTTGGAACCTAAGGGTAGAGCACGTGCATATCAAAAACCCTACCCTGAATATTTCGACACAACACCTTATCCTCGTGGGTTTAGAATTCCAGATTTTGTTAAGTTTACAGGAGAAGATGGTAGATCAACCTTTGAGCATGTAGGACAATTTTTAGCACAATGCAGTGAAGTTGGTACATCAGATATTTTTAGAGTGAAATTATTTCCTTTGTCTTTATCTGGTATTGCATTTACTTGGTTTACATCGCTTGCTCCTAACTCTATTGCAACATGGGCTCAGTTGGAGCAGAAATTTCATGAGTACTTTTATGGTGGTGAAACTGAACTTAGACTTTCAGATTTGACAATGGTTAAGCAAAAACACAATGAATTTGTTCATGATTATATTAAAAGATTTAGAGATGTCAAAAACTGATGCTTCAGTTTGACCATAGCCGAAAAAGATTTAGCTGATCTTGCTTTTTCGGGTTTGCTTGCTCATATTAGAGATAAACTGGAAGGGCAAGAATTTTTAGATGTTAACCAAGTTTTGCGAAAGGCTTGGGCACAGGAAAACCGTGCTAAAGAAGTTAAAACATATAGCCGGTTTAGAGATAATAAGAACAAAGACAAGGAAAAACCTACGGTTAATGTTGTAGAGCATGATAGTGATTCGGCTAGTGAAGATGATGTTGATATATGTATGGCCGAATGGGTTCGAGCACCTAAGTCAAAACCTTTTGCATGTGCTGCCCTGAAACCCACACCAGCTAAAAGAGAGGAAATCAAATATACTTTTGATGTTAGTAAGTGTGACAAGATTTTTGACATGTTGTTGCAAGGGAAGTTAATTAGAATAAAAGAAGGGCATGTAATTCCATCTCAAGAAGAACTGGGTAGAAGAGCTTATTGTAAATGGCATAACTCTTTTTCTCATGCTACTAACGATTGTAATGTGTTTCATCGACAGGTGCAATCGGCCATTAATGACGGACGATTGGTATTTACAGAAGGTACTAAGATGAAGCTCGATAGTGATCCTTTTCCTATCAATGTGGTTGAGTTTGAGAACAAGAAAATGCTTATTCGGTCGGATCAGACCGAATCCGCAAGAGAAAAAAATGTTGTTGATAATAGTGCTCCTCCAAGGATGATCAAACCAAAGAAACCAGAAGTAGGAGTGTGGAAAGTTAATGGAAGGAGACAAGCTCCGAGGCCAAAGCCGACAGTTAACATGTTGTTGGAGAAATACACTTCATGCAAGGCCACCAATGTATTTAACCGGCTTGGAGGTAATAAACGTCCTAGATCTCCTTCTGGACCTGCAGGTCATGAGCAATGGCAGAGAAATTCATATGACCAGCAGCCATATTTCGCAATGGAGCCAGCATATTGGGGCTTTGCACCTCCTATGTATCCGCAAATTCCTCCATGGGGTTTTAATCCTTGGGCGTCATATCCTATAGGGCTAGCAGGTTATTTTCAACCAGGATGGATCCCGCCTAGGCCTATGTTCAGACCAAACATGCATGAGAAGAAGGCTCGATTTAATCATGAAGCAAGATCACGTGATGCTATTGTGGTTCGAGGTAAAGATGGTTCACGCAAAGGGGCTGAAGATAGCTCATCCAGCAAAAGATTTGCGCAGAGCAGATTGCCTAGACACAATGCGGATGGCAAGGTTCACGTAGGTGGCCAGAAGTTTGCATGGGTACCAGTCAGGTCTAAGGGTGATGTAAAAGATTCAGTTGAACATGATGAATGTAGGTCTGGTTGTGCTACTACAAACCAACCTGGGTTGGGTGCTGCTCATAATGTTGATAATGGTAAGCTCAAATCGGCTGCAGGTGTTACCCCTGATCCAGGAACAATCATGATTGGAGGTTTCAGATTTGGTTCAGTTCAGAAAAGAGTTCCAGGTTCAGAAAAGATTAGTAATGATGCATTGCAGCAACAGGGACCTGATACATCGCAGCAAGAGGAAATTCCAGTAAAAGAAAGCAACTCACATGCTGATTTGGGGCCCAATATGCAAAAAGATGGGACCGCTAGCACGACTGATCAATACAGAATTGTTTCGGCCAAAGACAGAATGTTTGCTCCCCAAGCAGCAGCACATCAGTACAGACCGAGGAACTCGGGGGGCAGCATAATTAGGTCAGTGGCACCAGGAACTAAACCGAAGCTTCGATGGTGCCCGACAGGGCTCACACATACTCAGAAAAGAAGGGTGCAGCGGCTGCGGGCATTGGAAATTAGAGAGGAACTAGCTGAGAAGAAGCGCGACGAGTGGTTCAATAAAGATAAACCAATGGTGCCCTCGAATATGACTTGGAAAGAGAAGCGCATCGCAAGGGAGGAAGGCAATAGTGCTGATGACATGGTTATGGATGGAAACTCGTAGGATAAACAGGATATGCCTGCGGATATGGACATTAATATGGTATTTGAGCTGCCCGCTGAATTTCGTGCGCCTAAGGCTGAAGAGGCTGAAGTTGCAGAACTTGTTCTTGGCCCAAAAAGTGTTACATTTGAGAAACCAGAGAAGCATGGACAACACCTAAAGCCTTTGTTTATCAAGGGTCACATTGATGGTAAACCTATTGGTCGCATGCTTGTTGATGGCGGTGCCGGTGTTAATATCATGCCTTTTTCGGTCTTTTCTAAGTTGGGCCGAAAAGAGGAAGAACTGATGAAAACCAATATGGGACTTAGTGGGTTCTCAGGAGACTTGTCTGAAGCTAAGGGTGTTATTTCTATGGAGCTCACGGTTGGTAGCAAAACATTGCCGACTGCTTTCTTTGTAGTTGATGTCAAAGGCCGATATAATATACTTTTGGGGCGCGATTGGATCCATGCAAATTGTTGCATCCCTTCTACTCTCCATCAATGTTTGATTCAGTGGGTTGATGATGATGTTGAAGTGGTTGAGGCGGATAATTCGGCCTGCATTGCTTTGGCTGAGGCTCCGGTTGATTGGCAACACGGTGAGATGCGATGCTTGACGGGTAGAGATTTATCAGATTATGATTATATTAGCATTGGCAGAGATGGTTTTGTTCCTGTACATGCACAGCCGGCTAGTGTAGCTCGGCTTAATGACTTATCCTTATGAACAATGAATAAGGAAGATAGTGTTAAATGGATGCAAAGGCGTGTTGAGGAGTATCGTTCAAGAAAGAACGATATGCATGAAGCTATTGAGGATTTCGATGACATGGAGAAGCTTGGACAAGGATTCTCATCGGCTGACCCACTTGAGGAAGTTGATATTGGTGATGGAAGTGTCCCTAGACCTACATTTATTAATGCTAATATGGGGGGCGATCAGAGAGGAAAGGTATGTGCATTACTTAGGGAATTTGTTGATTGCTTTGCTTGGAATTATACTGAGATGCCCGGTTTGAGTAGGGACTTAGTTGAACACAGATTGCCTATTAAATCTGGTTTTAGGCCGCATAAACAGCCCCTTAGGCGATTCAATCCTAGTATATATGACCGCATCAAAGATGAAATTGATCGGTTGTTAAAAGCTCGGTTTATTCGGCCGTGTAGATATGCGGAATGGATTTCTAATATTGTTCCTGTTGAAAAGAAAAATACTGATAAGATTAGAGTATGTATTGATTTTAGGGATTTGAATAAGGCTACCCCTAAAGATGAATATCCTATGCCTATAGCCGACATGTTGATTAACGATGCTTCTGGACATAAAGTAATCAGTTTTTTAGATGGTAATGCTGGTTATAATCAGATATTTATGGCCGAAGAAGATATGTTTAAGACTGCTTTTTGAAGCCCTGGTTTTGTTGGTTTATTTGAGTGGACTGTTATGACTTTTGGATTGAAGAATGCCGGAGCTACATACCAGCGTGCTATGAATCTGATTTTTCATGATCTTCTAGGCATCATATTAGAAATATATATTGATGATGTAGTTGTTAAATCGGATGGGTTTGATCATCATTTAGCAGATTTGCGATTAGCTTTTGAAAGAATGCGTCGGTATGGGCTGAAAATGAATCCACTCAAATGTGCTTCCGGTGTATCGGCTGGTAAGTTCTTAGGTTTTATAACTCATGAGCATGGCATAGAGATTGATCCTAAGAAGGTAGAGGCAATCAAAAAATTGGAGGAGCCCACATGTAAAAGGGATGTGCAGAGATTGTTAGGAAAAATTAATTACTTGAGACGATTCATATCTAACCTTGCGGGAAAAATTGAATCGTTTGTTCCTTTACTTCGGTTAAAATATGAAACCGAATTCACTTGGCGGGCAGAACAACGAGAAGTTTTAATAATATAAAACGGTATTTGTCAAGTCCTCCGGTGCTTCGAGCACCCAAGTCTGGTGTGCCATTCAGGTTATACATTGCCGCACAAGACAAGGTGATCGGCGTAGTTTTAGCACAAGAGAACGGTGGGAAGGAGTACATCATTGCATACTTGAGCCGCCGGTTGCTTGACGCTAAGAGTCGGTACATGTTTATTGAAAAATTATGTTTATCTTTATATTATGCATGTACAAAATTTCGGCCATATTTACTTTATAGTACATGTGTAGTAGCTTGCCAAGCCGACGTGATTAAATATATGCTGCAGCAGCCGATTCTTAGTGGTAGGATTGGAAAATGGGCTTATGCACTAATAGAATATGACTTGGCATATGAATCGTTGCGTGCTATGAAAGGTCAAGTCATCGCTGATTTTATTGTTGATCATAGGATTAAGGATGAAGAAGGTATTAATTATGTTAGTGTGTGCCCGTGGAAGTTTTATTTTGATGGATCGGTTTGTAGGGAGGGACAAGGCATCGGTAATGTTTTAATTTCACCAAACAATGTCGTTTATGAAACATCGGTCCGTTTGGAATATCCTTGTACAAATAACCAAGCTGAATACGAAGCTTTGTTGTTTGGTTTACAAAATTTAGTAGATATGGGTGTAAAGGATATAGAGGCTTTTGGAGATTCACTTCTGGTAGTCCGGCAAATTGGTGGTGAATTTCAATGTTTTGATGGATTATTAAACAGCTATTTAGACCGATGTTTAGATATAATTAAGTCTCTGAATACTTTCACTATCGGTCATATACCTAGGGAAGAGAATTCTAGAGCTAATTGCTTAGCGCAGCAAGCATCCGGATACCAAATCAGTAGGGGAAAGTTTTTCATATTAGAAAAACCGATGCTAGATGCTGTTAATAGTAATGTTGATCTGTTAGCTATTAATTTGCTAAAGGATGCAGCAGGTTCTTGTTCAATCCCACAACAAATAGTACATGGCAAAGAAGATTCGGTGCAGGAGTCACAAATAACCGAATCAGCAGCTAATTTAGAAACAGGTGATTGGAGAAATCCTCTGATTAAACATCTAAAGGATCTCGGACAAACAAGAGATAGGAAAATTCGGCGACAAGCTTTAAAATATACTTTGCTAGATAGTGAGTTGTACCGCCGAATGATAGATGGATTACTTTTAAAGTGCTTAGGTCCTGATCAGTCAACCGTATCTATGGGTGAAGTACATGAAGGGCTATGCGGAACACATCAGTCGGCTCATAAGATGCAATGGTTATTGAAAAGAGCAGGTTTTTATTGGCCGACGATGTTAGGGGACTGTTTTAACTATTATAAAGGGTGTGAAGAATGCCAGAAATTTGGAAATGTTCAATTGGCACCTGCAGCTATGACGCATCCCATTATTAAGCCATGGCCGTTTAGAGGATGGGGTTTAGATTTTATTGGTCAAATATATCCTGCTTCATCTAAAGGTCATCGCTTCGTCCTAGTAGCTACAGATTATTTTACCAAATGGACTGAAGCAATTCCTTTAAGAAATATGACCCATAAGGAAGTGATTAATTTTGTTTTGGAGCATATTATTCGCAGATTCGGTATTCCTCAAACTTTGACTACTGATCAAGGTTCTTCTTTTATGTCTCATCAATTTCGTGAGTTTGCCGAATCTTTTAGAATTAAATTGTTAAATTCGTCGCCTTATTATGCTGAAGCTAACGGACAGGCCAAATCTAGCAATAAAACTTTAATTAAGCTTATATAGATGAAAATTAAGGAGCATCCAAGAAAGTGGCATGAAGTGCTTTAGGAGGCTTAATGGGCTCATCGGATATCTAAGCATGGAGCAACTGAAGTGACACCATATGAGTTAGTATATGGACAGGCGATGTTACCTGTAGAGGTTAATTTGCAAGCTTTTAGAGTAGCCAGACAAAATGATTTGTCGGCTGTAGACTATAATAATTTGATGATGGATAGAATTGATGATGTTCCAGAAGAAAGACTAAGAGCCTTACGAGAAATTGAAAAAGAAAAATTAAGAGTAGCTAAGGCTTATAATAAAAGAGTGAGGGAAAAATCGTTTCAAATATAAATTCGGCAAATGCTCGCCGAGTTGGGAAGGCCCATATAAGGTTTTAGGAATTGTTCCTGGGAATTCATATTTTGTACAATCTTTGCAAGGGGAGAAATTGCCTAAAGCACTCAATGGAAAATATTTGAAGAAGTATTATCCTAGCATGTGGCAAGAGGCTTGATGGCACTACGGCCGATATTGTTTAAGATATCGCCCTGAGCAAAATATGGCCGATATGATTTCAAGTATCGCCCTAAGTAAAATTTGGCTGATGTGTTATTTGTATGTCACCTTGAGCAGTAATGTGACCAGTGAAAGGAGTCAACACTATTCTGTGGTATTATTAAAGTGTTTTTGGTGAATATAAGTGTACCAAAAACAGGGGGGCATGTGTTGCAGGTATAATTTGGCTACCAAGTTTATTTGATCTGCTAGATTAGTGTATATGCTAATGTTCAGTGCAGAGACACCAAGTCAGGAAAAGCAAGTTATTTCCTTGGGGCAAAAGTAGAAGGGAAGACATCTGGATGGAGGTGGCGCAAGTGAACAAGACAACTAGTATAAAACTTCTATTATCTTGTATGATTAGCGTCCTGGCTGGAATATTTTATTATTTCCATTATAGGCCAATGAAGCCCTGTACGAGACATGACAGGGGAACATGTCTAGCAGGCATGTTTTTCTGTATACATGGCAACCAACTTAAAGTGGTCAAAACCTATTCGGTTTGGACCTGGAGTCCTGCTCCTAAGTGCAAAGTCCTGTGTTCCTTATATATATAGGCCTTGTCCGATTGGAAAAAGGGGCAATCAATCGATCCTTTGCAACCTTACGTTACTTTTTTCTCCTACGTTCTTTTCTTTCCAGCACCTAGCTCGTAGCTTCTGCCCAACCCTAGCAACCCTATGGTTTGGCTGATCTTTGCCGTTTTGCATTGAAAAACGGTCGGTTTACCTCCACGAAAGTGAGGATTCTGTGGTGCTGTGTGGATCAATTTCACGCGGCAACAGTTATTCGTCATATCTTTGAATTATGTTATGCTATGCTATCGAATTTAGATACACATCATATATGTCAAATTATGTCATGCTATCTGTTTTAGTTAAACAGTATACATGTCAACTATTTCATGCCCTCTTTTTTCCACACTATCTATTGCATCTGTCTCTCATATAATGTCTGTACATTCAACTATGTTTCCTGTTTATCAGCTATTTGAATTGGAGCGGGTGATGCCAGTATCTAGCATACTAAAAACACGATCTTCAAATAAAACAATGCTACCTCTTGGTGGAGATAGCACCCCGGTTGTACATGCACAAGAACAAGCCCTACCACACATAACCCAAACTCTCGCAGATTGTACCCCTACTGCGATGGACAGAGAACCAGCTTCACCCAATCTAACCCCAACCCCAGTAGATAGTAACCCAGTTCCTATTGACACAACACCATCTCCACCACAGAGCTCCCAAACAAGAGCAGTTAGTAAGGAAGCTCCAATGCCCAAAGGGCCAGTACTACCACGGCGAACCCCAACTCCACCAGTTAGTACGCCTATTCCTGTGGAGGAAGCACAACCAGCTAGTCGTAGTTTAGCATCTATCGCATTTGATGTTGTTAAATCGTATGTGCGTATCTTCCCATCTTGGAAATATTATGCTGAAGATAAAGGAAAATGCCAATTGTAGGTGTTTTGTCCAGGAGTTATGTGTAAGTAATGTTATTCATGGAAATTACTTTGCTTTGTCCCATACATCCTACCTCCATGATGGTTATAATACAGCAAATTTTCCCATTTTTCTCTATAGAGAAGGACCGATTTGGAAACTCAGGATGAGGTAACCTGTGCTAATACCTGTGCTATCTTCAAGAATGCTTGGTGGCAGTATCAGATTTACCTGAAGAAAATGTACTTCACCGGCAAAGAAACTCATGAAATTCCCTTACGTTCTCTTGAGAGACATTTACCGGACAATGACTGGGAACGCCTTGTTCTGTACTGGTCCCGAACCAAGAATGTGGTAAGGTCTATGAGTTAATTTTCTATTTTTAAGTACTATATTCTTGCATCTTACTGTACTCTGTTCATGTAGAACAAGTGCCTAAACCTGAAGAACAACTGTTCTAATTTAAGATTCCATTGCTATCATAGTTCAAAAAAGCGCTAGGCATTAATTGTGCGTTTTGCCACCGCCTTGAACTTTACTGACCAAAGCACATGCTTATGCGCAGTTATGCATAGATTAAGCGTAGTTATGCGCAATGCATTTTGCCAACGCCTAGAGCCTAGGCGCGCTTAAGAGCTCGCTTAGGCGCGCCTTTTTTAACTATGATTGGTATCGTGCATACTACTTTGCCCTTGTATCACTGTATTTACTCATACAAACTTATTTTTAAATTGAAGGATCCAATCGAAACTCCAATGACACATTAGGTATGTTCACGCATGTTTCTTTAACATGTTTTGTCTTATCAATAGCTCTGTTGATTTCAATTTCAATTGTGTATACAGTTGACTTCTCATATCATGCACATTACTAGCATCACAACAGAGCCAATAGTGTTGTTGTACATGTAGACCCGTGGTACCCATCTGAAATCTTGTTGTGCCGTGTAGTTTCCCACGCTTTGTAGTCTTTCACTACTGCTTTGTCTTGAACTGATATGATTTGAACCGTGTCTCTATTTTGATTTGGCAAGACAATGCAGTGACCATAGGACATAGATATATGTTTGTTTTATGCTTTTATTATGTATGGGTACTTGGCAATAGAATACTTGGTAGTTTAATCATGTCCAGCTTACTAATGAACTGGTTCACCGACATGAGTTTCATATACTAGTACATGCTAAACATGTTATGTGTCTGCTTGTTTCTTCTTTTAATATGCTCACAGAATATTGGGGAAGAGTGCCTTATTAAGCAATGGTAAAGGAAGTAATGCAGATAAGGTTCAGGATAGTGACTGTGACACTCCAAAAAAATTGTTTTTGTTTTTAGCAAAAACCTTGCTTGGTTTGAAAAACGCCATTTAAACCCTTTCTAAAGTTTCTCTTTCTCAAAAACATTTCTTGGTATTTATTTTTCTTTTAAAAAGAAACCCAAAAGTTTTTGAGCTACTCCTTTGTTTTGAACCATCCTTGGTTTTACCATGCCTCTTGTGGTAAATCCTCCCAAAACCCCTCCCTCCACTTTGGGGCAATCCAAATATTCTGTCCCAACAAGTTAAATCCATTTTCGGATTTTATTCCATTTATTTTTTCTCCCCAAAACAATTCTGTCATTTATTTTAAGCCTAGGTGATTTGCAAAGCAAGTGCCTAATTCCCTTTGAGTTTTGATCTCAAACCAACTCCTCTGGATAGTCTCTAGCATCCACAACCTAGAACCATCAAGATCCACTCTTCCTCTTTTCAAAATTTTCAAGTTTCATCCTCTGCAAGTTTGGACAAGATTTGTCAAATTTGGTGAAATTCATATCTCCTCTTCCCCAAAAATTCTACCAAAATTCAGGCAGCCCCCAGATGCAATGAGAGGCCACCCCACCAAAAAATCAGCTCAAGGAAATTCCCCCATGCCAAAAATCATTTCGTCGAACACTTGGCCGGCACTATTCCTGTGCACTTTCAGAAAGTTCAGTGTTTTAGGGAGAGTCAGTGTCGTTTTTGTCAGAGTGTTGTCACCGATCCATAGTGCGTCCTGGCGCATTGTGCACAGCCCTTTCTCCCTGGCCAGAGCGCCGCACGCCCACTTGGACGTATGCAGGCGTCGGTGGCGGCGAGAATCTCCAACGCCGGCAGCCTCTGCGGTGGCAGAGCCACCCGTGGCAGCCAAACGGAGCCAGCACCGGCTCGTTACGCCGTTCTGCGCCGCCCAATGCTCCCTATCCCTCCGCGTGTCACATGCATGCCAGCGCACCCCCGCAGCACCGTCGCCGTGGCCCGGCAAGCACAGGGCGCGCCCTCTGCCGCCGACGGGCCCGCGCCGCCCCGTTCCATCGAATCCACCCAGGACTTCTAATCCAAGCTCGTTTAGCGTCAAAACGGAACCAGTGGAACTCCACGTTGACGCCCAACGCCCTAAACCTCCCCGACCAAGCACTGTGCCGCCGTAACCATCGCCGAACAACTCCGTTCACGGCCACCGCCTCGGATCGCCTATAAAAAGGAGCCCCGAGCTCGCTCTCGAGCACGCACCACCACTGCACCTCACCAGTACCCCGCCAAGCCACTAGGAGGACCTCGAGGAGGTCTCCTCCCCCAACTCCGGCCGCCCCGATCCGCCTCGGCCACCAGCTCGATCCACTCTGGTGAGGCTATCCCCGGCGCCCAAACCTCGTCAGTAGCCACCTCGAGCACCCAGTGAGCTAACCCAAGCTTTAATTTCACCTCCGCAGCCCTCCCCGACGAGATCCAACTCCACCGGAGCCGCCGTCCGCCGGAGCAAGGACCAGCATCGACGTGGTGCTCGCCGACGACCACCACCACCACCCGACGACGCGGAAGGACACCCTGAGCACGTAGGTACTCTCCGATCATCCTAACTCGCCGTGGATCGCCGCCGGCGACCACCGCAGCTCTCGGGCGCCGACGAGCTCTGTTTTTCCCCTTTGAAAATTTAAACCTGACGGGTGGGACCCCCTCGTCAGTGTTTTCTCTTTTTCCAAATCATTTTCTGTTTTATCAGTTGACCCCCTAGAAACTTTCTGTTTCATTGCAGATAAGTCTCTGGTTTTAAAACCTTTATAACTTTTAAACAAAAACTGATTTTTGATTGATTATTTTTCTGTCATCTTTATTTTTCTGTCTAGTTTTTTATCACATTTATTTGAAAAATATTTGGAACACTTTTCTATGCACTCGTGGTATTTACGTCAAGTACGTATTATTTTTCTTATACCGTAGATACCGGAGGAGGTGACGGAGCCGCGAACTTCGCCAAGTTAGACTCCAACTACTCCGAACCAGGCAAGCATGTTTGAACTTTTGATATGATGAGTGGTTCTTTCATGTTTGCATTTAGTAGTTTCATGGCATGTTTATGAGTATTTCGTTAAATGTCATATTTCATGCAAAGATGAGGCAAGTGAGTTTCAGAAATCCATACGTTGTTGGATATAAGTTTGCATGGCCATGTGATGGCACGAGAATGGGTAAGATGGCAGTGTTGTAGCATGCCAGTCTTATGCTAGACCATTTGACTTCAGTATCAACGTGAATCAAGTCACGTTCCCATTCGTTTTCCTTCCTGTACTGCCATATGTTTTCCGCAAGGAATATGGCATAGTAAGTTGCAAACCGTTTTCCTGGTACACACCAAATAGAGAGGCCGGGATGAGGGTTCCATGGCCCTGGATTAAAGCCTGTCATCCGGTCAGGGGCATTGGGTGTTTCCGGTTGGGACCGAGAGGGGGGCACCCCTTAGAGCGCGCGTATAGAAATTTGATCCCATGCTATTCGAGGTTGTGACCTCCCCGTCTCAAAGTTTTTCTTGGACGTTGTCTAGGGTGACCCCTGGCATCGTGAGGTGGAATGGGTGTGTACTGGTTAGATGTGTTTCTACCGAAATATCATAAAGGAACTAGTCCTTCGTGACTACGGAAATCCGTTGGCTGTGGGCAATGAGTACAAACTCTGCAGAGTCAAAAATCCTTTGAATCATCTCGTATATGTCCAAGTACTGTGTTCATCTTATCTTGTCAAATGTCAGTCTCAGTGACAAAAATCCAGTGAACTACATGAGTGATAAGTCCGGTTAAAAGTTTATTCTTGTGGATGGACTAACCTGTTATTTACTTTTGATATAAGCCCTTTCTGCTATGTCGCTCAGACGTCTGACTGTGGCACACCTGTTATTTACTTTTGATATAAGCCCTTTCTGCGATGTCGCTCAGACGTCCGACTGTGGCACGCTTTTTATTTACTTTGAAGACAAGCCCTTTCTGCGATGTGCTCAGACGTCCGACTGTGGCACGCTTGTTATTTACTTTCAAGACAAGCCCTTTCTGCGATGTCGCTCAGACGTCCGATTGTGGCACTCTTGTTATTTATTTTAAATTAAGCCCGTTCTGTGATGTCGCTCAGACGTCCGACTGTGGCACGCGTGTTATTTACTTTTCAATATAAGCCCTTTATGTGGTGTCGCTTAGACGCTCGACTGCGGCATGATTATTTATTTGTTTACCTTTCGAGGCGTCGCTCCAGACACCCGATCGGTCTTTAGTTGTTTGTTTGGATTTCGGGAGGACTACCGCCCGATTTCCTTTTTACTTATCATGTCGTGCAAATATTTATTATTTGAATGAGCATTATTATTTTTGCTCATGACGCATTCATGCATGCATTTGTTATATCTTTTATCCGAACTGTCTTGCGAGTACTTTCAAAGTACTCATCTGGCTTGTTGATTTGGCCAGATGTTGATGAAGGCGATCTCATGGATGAAGAGTTCAATAGCGAGTCCGACGCCTAGAGAAGTCCCAGCCAGTCCCGTGTGATCCTAGATTTGGTCACTGTATTATATCCGCTTCCGCTACCCTAGAAATAAATTCATCGAGCCTCACCTCGCCGCTCGATGAGCTGCCAGTTTAGGAGTCAAGTTATCCACCACCACTTTTATCTCGAGCTAGTAGCATGTCACCACACCCCTGTGTCAGAACCGCCCTTATGTACAATATTGGCGTGTTTGTAATAAATTGTTGAGCAACCTCAGCTCAACCCTGTAATATATTTGATGCTACTGGTCTTCTGTATTCAAGTATTTGTCTACCAGTAGGGATAACTCTTCCTATACTGGGATCAAGAGGTCGATTTTCTCAATAAGTATTTTATTGAAAAACCGCTCGTGACAAACTTGGTACCAGAGCCAGGCTGACTGTAGGAAGCCACTAGGTGCGATCGCTAATCGGTTATTAGCATAGTAGAGTTCATTCTTATTTTTACAAATGTAGTCATATTCTGACAATCAGCATAAATTTATGATCTGACCATTCAGAATTATAGCCTACTTTTGTAGATGGCTGGCAACGACTGTGAGTCACAGGTGTTCGCCAACGTGCCTGAGGGGTTCGTCAAGCTCCTCTCCTTCATCGTCTAGGTCGCGATGGGGCCATCAGTGCGCCCAGTCTTCACACTCTACCCACACAAAATCAACGACAGTCTGACCATGCACCACGCCGCGGTGCAATTCAAGGGAGGGTGGGTTGAGTTACGCCGCTTCCGGTTCTTGAGGAGAGCCATGCCTACGGAGAGGCATGCTATGAAGATGGCTGCCCGTGAGGCGATAGCTCGTCTCCGGGATGTTCTTCCTTCAATGAAGACTCGTCGCTACCGCTACCTTCCATGCCACGTGCCATACACCTGTCATTACTCATTCGCTTGCCCCAAAGGAGAGCGTGACGAGGGCCTTTTAGATGCTTGTCGAGTACCTCCGAGCTCTGGAGGCAGCCTTCGACAGCATGGTGGACGACCTTGTAGCTGCCCGCATGGACTCAGTCCATGGCTGTGCCGCCAATAGGAGGGAGCTCCTACACACCGCTCCACCGCTGACTTTCATCTCGTCCTCGGCATCCCATTCACCTACCATTCTCGCCACTGCTCATCCCTACCTAGCACCGAGGAGTTCAACCAAGTCATTTCACTCACTCCAGTTCGTTCTGCACTACCTATTGCGCCCACTCCTATTCGTGTTACTCCGCCTATGGCACCCGCTCCACCAGCTCAGCACAGCGCTTCACGTCTAGAGCCTATTAGTGAGGAGGAAGTTGAGTCCCCCGCCTCACTGCGCCTCACCCTCGGCAGCCAAGGGAGATCCTCACCATCTCCGACTGAGTACGCTGAGCCATCATGCGATGTACCGTCTTGTGCTATATGTTTATATGTACATATGTTGTGAGTAGTAGCTTGTTTGCGCATCATGTAGGGTCTGGAGAAGTGCACTATCCTCAATAACATTTTAGGAATATGTACGCATATCCTGAGTGATGTATTGTATAATTACTGCTCGCATGTAAGATATGTAATAGTCCTTCTCCGTGCGCAATCGTTGATTTTCCTTAAAAAATCTGGAGCTTTTAAAAATTCCGTATCTGTGAATTTATTGGCTGTTGCGGCTCAATTTCTTTTCTTATGAGTTTTACAAAATATATCCCCAGAGTGAAAAATGTCTCGTCCTTGGACGCGCTCCATGCCAAATCAGCCAGAGGAAAATTATGGCACACCACCAAATAACAATTTCACACAAGGGCAGTCAAGTCAACAGGACAATGAAACAACATTTACCCAAGTGTGTCGCCTTTATGAACAGAGTCAGCAACAACATCAGGAAATGATGAACCAAGTCATCAATATGGGAAATCACCGTGGACAGTATCAGCCGCAATCCAAGTTGTCTGAGCTATAGAAGACGCGCCCCCCAACATTTTCTCATACTGACAAACCTCTTGAGGCTGACGACTGGCTTCGAGACATGGAAAGAAAATTAGTTATTGCATAGTGTTCAGACCGTGAGAAAGTACTATATGCACCACACTATCTCACTGGAGCAGCTGCATCGTGGTGGGAAAATTTCCTACACATGCATCCCAACGAAAATGAAATAACCTGGGAGTAATTCAAAGAAAGTTTTCGTGGGGCACACATTCCTAAAAGTGTTATGAAGATCAAGAAGAGAGAATTTGATGACCTCAAACAAAGGACCATGATGGTGTCAGAATACAACAGCCAGTTTACTCTGCTGTCCTACTATGCCAACGAAGAGCGTATGACTGAGAGCAAGAAGATGGAAAAAATTCTTGGAAGGCCTGGCACCCGCACTTAGATGCCAGCAGGTTGTACACACCTTCCTAGATTTCAAGACACTGGTGGATAAGGCGATTACCTTGGAAAATGAGCGACGCAGTTTGGAGGATTTCCGCAAACGCAAAAGGGACCAGACTACTCAGGCTCGAAACCACCGAAGCAAGACAGATTTCTAGAAACATGGGACACACAAACCCACGACGAATAATTCACGCCCAATCAAGAATTTCCATGCAAGGGACAAGGAGTTCACATATCACCCAGGCGTTACTTGCTACGCTTGTGGAGAAGAAGGGCACTATGCCAAGCAGTGCCCCAAGACAAGGAACTCAACCCCAAAACCAAACAACGGTGGCAATAATTCAGTGCCCAAGCGAAACAATTTCAACCCCAATAACAACCACAGGATGGGTCATCTGAACCACGTGACCAAAGAGGAAGCACATAACGCCCCAGATATTGTACTCGGTACGTTCCCTATCAACACAATACCTGCCACGGTTCTGTTTGATTCTGGAGCTTCTCACTCATTCATTTCGAAGAATTTTGCTTTGCAAAATAATTTTTCGATGCTTCCCTTGGAAAAATCCATGATCATCAAGCCCCCTGGGATTAAGCAAATGACTCAGAGTTACTACCAAGGTGTGGTTATTGAATTCAAAGGATTGAAGTTTTACGCCAACCTTATTGTATTGGAAAGTAAAGGACTGGATGGCATCCTTGGGATGGATTGGTTAACCACCAACAAAGGTTTTATTGACTGCTTCAACCGGACCGTAATTCTCACCCATCATCACAGGAAGACAATAAAGGTTTCAGCCAAAGAAAGACAAATATCTCGGCAACTGAAGTTAAACAAGGTGGACGTTTTTGAGTTGAACAAGGTTCTAGTAGTGTGTGAATTTCCAGACGTATTTCCCGAAGAAATACCAGGCATGCCACCTGACCGAGAGATAGAATTCAGCATTGAGCTAGCACCCAGAACCGCTCCCATTTATAAGAAACCATATAGAATGGCACCATCCGAGTTGGTAGAATTGAAGAAGCAAATAAAAGAATTGTTGGACAAAGTATACATATGAGCCAGTTCCTCACCTTGGGGTTCACCAACTTTATTTGCCAAGAAAAAGGATGGGACACTGAGATTGTGTATAGACTATTGAGCTCTTAACATGGTCACAATCAAGAACAACTACCTAATGCTATGGATAAATGATTTATTTGATCAGCTTGCTCAGGCCAAAGTCTTCTCAAAAATTGACTTAAGGTCGGGATACCATCAATTAAAAGTGCAAACAGAAGATATCCCCAAGACAGCCTTCACCTCCAGATATGGGTTGTATGAGTTCACAGTGATGCCGTTTGGACTAACAAACGCCCCCGCATATTTTGTTCACCTCATGAACAAAGTATTTATGAAGTTTATGGACAAGTTTGTTGTGGTATTCCTCGATGATATTCTGATATACTCCAAGACACCAGAAGAGCACGCTGAACATCTCAGAATTGTACTAGGAGAACTCAGGAAACACCAACTGTACGCCAAGTTCAGCAAATGTGAATTTTGGCTAAGACAGGTGGGTTTTCTGGGCCACGTACTGACCCAAGAAGGTATTGTAGTAGACCCGGAAAAGGTCAAGGTCGTACTTGGCTGGAAACCACCAGGCAGCGTAATGGACGTACGAAGTTTCTTGGGAATGGCAGGATACTACCGAAGATTTATTGAAGGATTCTCCACCATAGCAAAGACAATGACACGGTTACTCAAGAAAGATAAGAAGTTTGAATGGATGGAAGCTTGTGAGAAAAGCTTCCAAGAACTTAAAAGGAAATTAACAACGGCACCAGTATTAATTGTGCCAGACATACACAAGAATTTTGAGGTGTATTGTGACGCATCCCGGAAGGGCCTCGGATGCGTATTGATGCAAGAAGGCAAGGTAGTTGCGTATGTCTCCAGACAACTTCGCAAGCATGAAGAAAATTATCCTACTCATGATCTGGAGTTGGCAGTAGTCATCCATGCACTCAAAGAATGGAGACACTTTCTACTTGGAAATCGTTGTGAAATATACACAGATCATAAGAGCCTTAAGTATATTTTCACACAGCCGGAACTCAATTTACGGCAACGATGCTGGTTGGAATTAGTGAAGGATTATGATGTTGGAATCCACTATCATCCAGGAAAAGCAAATGTGGTGGCAAATGCCCTTAGTCGGAACCCCAGCTCGGGCAACGACAGTATACCAAATTTGAGACCAGAATTTCAGCAGGAATTTGCCAAACTCAACCTAATAATGGTCACCGAAGGCAATGTGTTGAATTTGGAAATATAGCCTACCCTGATGGAAAAGATTAAGGAGGCTCAGCATGGACACCCCAGCATTGATGGCATAAAAAGGAAAGTGAGTTTGGGGAAGGCCTCAGAATTCAACATAGACGTGCAGGGAATATTGTGGTACGGAGAAAGACTTTGCGTACCAAATATCAAGGACCTCAAACAGCAGATTCTAGCTGAAAGCCACACCGCTCCGTATTCAATCCATCCTGGAGGAACAAAAATGTACAAGGGCCTTCAGGAAAATTTTTGGTGGCACGGTATGAAAAGGGACATAGCCACATTCATTGCATGCTGTGATTCTTGTCAATGCAACAAGGCCGAGCACCAGAAACCAGCCAGACTATTACAGCCAAACAAGATACCCGAGTGGAAATGGGACGAGATTGGAATGGATTTCATTGTTGGGATACCTCGGTCACGACACGGGAATAATGCCATATGGGTCATCACTGACAGATTAACTAAGGTAGCACATTTTATCCCAGTGAAGTCAACTCACACCACTCAGAAGCTTGCCCGGCTTTATCTTGCCCGTATCGTCTGCCTGCATGGAGTCCCAAAGACTATAATATCTGACAGAGGCACACAATTCGTCTCTAGGTTTTGGGATCACCTACAACAGGCACTAGGTACTCAACTAGCATTCAGTACCGCATACCACTCCCAGACTAATGGACAGACAGAACGCGTAAACCAAATTCTAGAAGACATGTTGAGAGCATGTGTCCTCACCTATGGGACCAGTTGGGAAGAAAGCTTGCCATACGCAGAGTTCGCATACAACAACAGCTATCAGGCGAGCCTGCAAATGGCACCATTTGAAGCTCTGTACGGGCAAAGATGCCGTACACCGCTAAATTGGTCAGAAACCGGAGACAGCCATATCTTCGGCCCAGATATGCTCAAGGAGGCCGAGGAAAAAGTTAAGATGATTAGGGATCGACTCAAGACCGCTCAAAGTCGACAAAAGAGTTATTACGATAAAAAGCATCGGGAAATCAGTTTTGAACCCGGAGAGTTTGTGTACCTACGAGTATCTCCTATGAGGGGTCTGCAACGATTCAAGATTAAGGGAAAGCTAGCACCAGGATTTATCGGACCATTCTGTATAGTGGCCCGAAGAGGCACGGTAGCCTACCAGCTAGACTTACCCGAAGAATTATCCGATGTCCACGATGTGTTCCACGTCTCGCAGTTGAGGAAGTACGTAAGCAATCCAGAGAAGCAAGTATCCCATGAAAATATTGACGTACAACCAGACCTCACCTACCGGGAGCATCCAGTAAAAATATTAGAGGAGTCTGAAAGGAGGACCCAACAGAAAACCATCAAGTTTTTCATAGTTCAGTGGAGCAATCATACCAAAAATGAAGCAACTTGGGAAAGAGAGGATTTCCTTCGGACAGAGCACCCACACCTGTTTGAGGATCAGCTGAAATCTCGGGGACGAGATTTTTCCTAAGGGGGTAGGTGCTGTGACACTCCAAAAAATTTTGTTTTTGTTTTCAGCAAAAACCTTGCTTGGTTTGAAAAAGGCCATTTAAACCCTTTCTAAAATCTCTCTTTCTCAAAAACATTTCTTGGTATTTATTTTTCTTTTAAAAAGAAACCCAAAAGTTTTTGAGCTACTCCTTTGTTTTGAACCATCCTTGGTTTTACCATGCCTCTTGTGGTAAATCCTCCCAAAACCTCTCCCTCCACTTTGGGGAAATCCAAATATTCTGTCCAACAAGTTAAATCCATTTTTGGATTTTATTCCATTTATTTTTTCTCCCCAAAACAATTCTGTCATTTATTTTAAGCCTAGGTGATTTGCAAAGCAAGTGCCTAAATCCCTTTGAGTTTTGATCTCAAACCAACTCCTCTGGATAGTCTCTAGCATCCACAACCTAGAACCATCAAGATCCACTCTTCCTCTTTTCAAAATTTTCAAGTTTCATCCTCTACAAGTTTGCACCAGATTTGTCAAATTTGGTGAAATTCATATCTCCTCTTCCCCAAAAATTCTACCAAAATTCAGACAGCCCCCAGATGCAATGGGAGGCCACCCCACCAAAAAATTAGCTCAAGGAAAATTCCCCACATGCCAAAATCATTTCGTCGAACACTTGGCCGACACTGTTCCTGTGCACTTTCAGAAAGTTCAGTGTTTCAGGGAGATTTAGTGTCGTTTTCGTCAGAGTGCTGTCACCGATCCACAGTGCATCCTGGCATGTTGCGCACAGCCCTTCCTCCCTGGCCAGAGCGCCGCACGCCCGCTTGCACGGACGCAGGCGTCGGTGGCGGCGAGCATCTCCAACGCCGGCAGCCTCTGCGGTGGCAGAGCCACCCGTGGCGGCCAAACGGAGCCAGCACCGGCTCGTTACGCCGTTCTGCACCGCCCAATGCTCCTTAGCCCTCCACGTGGCTCATGCATGCCAGCGCACCCCCGCAGCACCGTCGTCGTGGCCCGGCAAGCGCAGGGCGCGCCCTCTGCCGCCGACGGGCCCGCGCCGCCCCGTTCCGTCGAATCCACCCAGGACTCCTAATCCAAGCTCGTTTAGCGTCAAAACGGAACCAGTGGAACTCCACGTTGACGCCAAACACCCTAAACCTCCCCGACCAAGCACTACGCCGCCGTAACCATCACCGGAGAACTCCCTTCACGGCCACCGCCTCGGATCGCCTATAAAAAGGAGCACCGAGCTCGCTCTAGAGCACGCACCACCACTGCACCTCACCAGTACCCCGCCAAGCCACTAGGAGGACCTCGAGGAGGTCTCCTCCCCCAACTTCGGCCGCCCCGATCCGCCTCGGCCACCAGCTCGATTCACTCTGGTGAGGCCATCCCCGGCGCCCAAACCTCGTCAGTAGCCACCTCGAGCACCCAGTGAGCTAACCCAAGCTTTAATTTGACCTCCGCAGCCCTCCCCGACGAGATCCAACTCCACCCGAGCCGCCGTCCGCCGGAGCAAGGACCACCGTCGACGTGGTGCTCGCCGACGACCACCACCACCACCCACCGATGCGGAAGGACACCCTGAGCACGTAGGTACTCTCCGATCATCCTAACTCGCCGTGGATCACCGTCGGCGACCACCGCAGCTCTCGGGCGCCGACGAGCTCTGTTTTTCCCCTTTGAAAATTTAAACCTGACGGGTGGGACCCCCTCGTCAGTTTTTTCTCTTTTTTCGAATCGTTTTCTGTTTTATCAGTTGACCCCCTGGAAACTTTCTGTTTCATTACAGATAAGTCTCTAGTTTTAAAAAATTTATAACTTTTAAACAAAAACTGATTTTTGATTGATTCTTTTTCTGTCATCTTTATTTTTCTGTCTAGTTTTTTGCCATATTTATTTGAAAAATATTTGGAACACTTTTATGTGCACTCGCGGTATTTATGTTAAGTACGTATTTTTTTTCTTATACCATAGATACCGGAGGAGGTGACGGAGCCGCGAACTTCGCCAAGTTAGACTCCGACTACTCCGAACCAGGCAAGCATGTTTGAACTTTTGATATGATGAGTGGTTGTTGCATGTTTGCATTTAGTAGTTTCATGGCATGTTTATGAGCATTTCGTTAAATGTCATATTTCATGCAAAGATGAGGCAAGTTAGTTTCTGAAATCCATCTGTTGTTGGATATAAGTTTGCATGGCCATGCGATGGCACACTATTGGGTAAGATGGAAGTGCTGTAGCATGCCAGTCTTATGCCAGACCATTTGACTTCAGTATCAACGTGAATCAAGTCATGTTCCCATTCATTTTCCTTCCTGTACTACCATATGTTTTCCGCAAGGAATATGGCATAGTAAGTTGCAAACCGTTTTCCTGGTACACACCAAATAGAGAGGCCGGGATGAGGGTTCCATGGCCCTGGATTAAAGCCCGTCATCCGGTCAGGGGCATTGGGTGTTTCCGGTTGGGACCGAGAGGGGGGCACCCCTTAGAGCGCGCGTATAGAAATTTGATCCCATGCTATTCGAGGTTGTGACCTCCCCGTCTCAAAGTTTTTCTTGGACGTTGTCTAGGGTGATCCCTGGCATCGTGAGGTGGAATGGGTGTGTACTGGTTAGATGTGTTTCTACCGAAATACCGTAAATGGAACTAGTCCTTCGTGACTACAGAAATCCGTTGGCTGTGGGCAATGAGTACAAACTCTGCAGAGTCAAAAATCCTTTGAATCATCTCGTATATGTCCAAGTACTGTGTTCATCTTATCTTGTCAAATGTCAGTCTCAGTGACAAAACTCCGGTGAACTACATGAGTGATAAGTCCAGTTAAAAGTTTATTCTTGTGGATGGACTAACCTGTTATTTACTTTTGATATAAGCCCTTTCTGCGATGTCGCTCAGACGTCCGACTGTGGCACACCTGTTATTTACTTTTCATATAAGCCCTTTCTGCAATGTCGCTCAGACGTCCGACTGTGGCATGCTTGTTATTTGCATTCGAGACAAGCCCTTTCTGCGATGTCGCTCAGACGTCCGATTGTGGCACTCTTGTTATTTATTTTTAATTAAGCCCGTTCTGTGATGTCGCTCAGACGTCCGACTGTGGCACGCGTGTTATTTACTTTTCAATATAAGCCCTTTATGTGGTGTCGCTTAGACACCCGACTGCGGCATGATTATTTATTTGTTTACCTTTCGAGGCGTCGCTCCAGACACCCGATCGGTCTTTAGTTGTTTGTTTGGATTTCGGGAGGACTACCGCCCGATTTCCTTTTTACTTATCATGTCGTGCAAATATTTATTATTTGAATGAGCATTATTATTTTTGCTCATGACGCATTCATGCATGCATTTGTTATATCTTTTGTCCGAACTGTCTTGCGAGTACTTTCAAAGTACTCACCTGGCTTGTTGATTTGGCGAGATGTTGAAGAAGGCGATCTCATGGATGAAGAGTTCGATAGCGAGTCCGACGCCTAGAGGAGTCCCAGTCAGTCCCGTGCGATCCTGGATTTGATCACTGTATTATATCCGCTTCCGCTACCCCAGAAATAAATTCATCAAGCCTCACCTCGACGCTCAATGAGCTGCCAGTTTAGGAGTCAAGTTATCCACCACCACTTTTATCTCGAGCTAGTAGCATGTCACCACACCCCTGTGTCATAACCGCCCTTATGTACAATATTGGCGTGTTTGTAATAAATTGTTGAGCAACCTCAGCTCAACCCTGTAATATATTTGATGCTACTGGTCTTCTGTATTCAAGTATTTGTCTACCAGTAGGGATAACTCTTCCTATACTGGGATCAAGAGATCGCTTTTCTCAATAAGTATTTTATTGAAAAACCGGTCGTGACAGTGACACATCCTTGTTGGTCTCCAACAAAGCTGATAAAACAGCTAAGGAAGACTATCTTGAAGACAGTGAGACAACCCCAAAGTCCTGTCTTGGTTTAGTGTTCGAGTTACTCGCCACTACCGCTTGCACAAGCTATTCAAACTTACTGTCTGAATCAGTTCAGTTTCTTGAGTCTCAACTACAAGCTGAATGACCTCGATCAGCTGTGCTGTGACAAGAAATGGAAGGACTACGGAAGTCCCTGGAGCCTTCAGATGCATACTTTCTGGTGCAACAGCAAGTGTTGGAGGATTTTAGCGCCAAACAGGACAAAGCTAATAAGCTTGCTAAGCTTATTGCCAGCATGGTGGATACCCAGGATAACGTTTCTTGAGCTCTTCTGAAGTTGTTTCAGTTATGCTCTTGTTTTGCTGCCGCGTTTATTTGCACCGGTGGCTAATTTTGACGGCCAGTGTATGTAATATGCTGCTTTCTTCCCTATATTTGCACTGGTGGCGAACTTTGATGCCCAATGGATGTAATATGTGTAATAGCGGTAATAGGCTAGTGTTAATTTCTTGCTTATGTATTTCCTTACTGTCTTGTTTAGTTGTTTGCTTGTAGTCACTGCAGTTCTTTTTCTGTGTTTTCAAGTGGCCACAATAGCCTATTTTTGGTAACTAGGCCAAAATAATCATGGCAACAAACGAACTGTTGTAACCATGGGCCTCCTGCGGGCCGTATGATCCATGGGCCTTCTAATGGTCGTAGGATCCATTGGCCTTTTATACGGGCCGTAGGTTCCATGGGCCTTCTACGGGCCGTACGATCCATGGGCCTTCTACGGGCCGTACGATCCATGGGCCTTCTACGGGGCGTATCATCATTTCACCAATCATGGGTCGTACTATTCGTGGACCATAGCGGGTCGTTAATAGGCCGTATTTGATAACTCTATGAAAACATCCCAACGATTTTTTTGACATGAAAACGTCCCAACGTATTAACGGGGCACAAATGGGCCGACTGTAACGACGGGCTGAATTTGGTCCACAAGCAGAAAATGATAGTAACGGGACGTATGTAACCGAATGCTGGAAATGATCCCAAGAATAAATGCGCCCTGAGAAGGCCGAAAGATAACTTGGGCTGGAAACCGCCCAATGGAATAATGGGCCTTTAATGGGTATAAAGTGATACACTGTTCATTACGGGCCAGTTTCACCATGAGCCGTTAATGGGCCAAGAGTTACAAAGGGCCTCATATGGGCCGAAAGATGTCATGGGCCATACATGGGCCAGAAGTTAAAACAGGCTAGAATCATATTGGATGGCGCAGATGAAGCTACTGGGCCTAATTCGGAGAGGTCGTAACGGGCCCTGGGTTAGCGGGTTGTAAATGGGCTATATGCGAACATGCCCTTAACAGGCTTTCCGTGGTCCGGCACGCCACCTTTTGACCAAGTCAAATGGGCCGGCCTTTTCACAGGAATGGGCCTCTGTTGGGCCGTGCCACGTGTCGACATATCATAGGCGCCTTGGGTCCAATGAGTGGATGACATCTGTCCCAACGGTGAGCCAACACGTGTTTCCTCTAGCCAATGATGATTTTACACGTGGAAAATCCCCATTGGTTGGGGCTGTTAATGGGTTATCGGATCCAAAACCGGACCCGATAGCTCAACGGCGTTCCGTTATGGTGGATGCCACGTGTCGGTCACCCTTGACGAAAGCACTTATGTGACGCGCGATTTATCGTCATGGAAGTGGACACTTCCGTGATGATAATTTTGGTAATGTCATGGAACACTTCTACGACACCACAGGTATGACTATCTTGATTCTGTCATAAAATCATCATGGATATACATGCATGACAAAAAACGCGACCTACTGTGACAAACACGTATCATCACGGAAGTGTGTTTTTTTGTAGTGAAAGTTAGATGTAGAGGTAGCGTGCCGAGACGATCACATTGACCTTGGAACCATTCCTGACGCACATCGTCACCTCGCCCTTAGCCAATCTTCCTTTATTCCGCAACTCCTATTTTGAGTTACAAATATGAGCAACCGAACCAGTATCAAATACCCAAGTGCTACTACGAGCATTAGTAAGGTACATATCAATAACATGTTTATCAAATATACATTTGTTCACTTTGCCATCTGTCTTATCCGCCAAGTATTTGGGGTAGTTCCGCTTCCAGTGACCATTCCCTTTGTAGTAGAAGCACTCAGTTTCAGGCTTGGGTCCAGCTTTGGGCTTCTTCCCGGGAGTGCCAACTTGCTTTCCATTCTTCTCGAAGTTCCCTTTCTTTCCCTTGCCCTTTTTCTTGAAACTAGTGGTCTTGTTAACCATCAACACTTTATGCTCCTTCTTGATTTCTACCTCTGTGGCCTTAAGCATTGCAAAGAGCTCAGGAATCGTTTTGTTCATCCCTTGCATATTATAGTTCATCACGAAGCCTTTGTAGCTTGGGGTAAGTGATTGAAGAACTCTGTCAATAACACTATCAACTGGAAGATCAACTCCCAGTTGAGTCAAGTGGTTATGATACTAGACATTTTGAGTACTTGTTCACTGACAGAATTGTTCTCCTCCATCTTGCAGCTATAGAACTTCTTAGAGACTTCATATCTATCAACCCGGGCATTTGCTTGAAATATTAACTTCAACTCTTGGACATCTCATATGCTTCATGACGTTCAAAACGTCTTTGAATTCCTGGTTCTAGGCCGTAAAGCATGGCACACTAAACTATTGAGTAGTCATCAGATCAAGCCTGCCAAACATTCATAACATCTGCAGTAGCTCCTGCAGTAGGTCTATCACCTAGTGGTGCATCAAGGACATAATTCTTCTGTGCAGCAATGAGGATAATCCTCAAGTTACAGACCCAGTCCATTTAGTTGCTACCATCATCTTTCATCTTAGCTTTCTCTAGGAACGCATTCAAATTTAGGAGAACAACAGCTCGGGCCATTGATCTACAACATAGATATGCAAAACTATTAAGACTAAGTTCATGATAAATTAAGTTAAATTAATCAAAATACTAATGAACTCCCACTTAAATGAACATCCCTCAAGTCATCTAAGTGATACATGATCCAAATCAACTAACCCATGTCCGATCATCACGTGAGATGGGGTAGTCATCAATGGTGAACATCTCTATGTTGATCATATCTACTATATGACTCACGTTCATCCTTTCGGTCTCCAGTGTTCCGAGACCATGTTTGTACATGCTAGGCTCATCAAGTTTAACCCAAGTATTCTGCATGTGCAAAACTGTCTTACACCCGTTGTATGTAAACTTAGAGTCTATCACACCCGATCATCATGGATGCTACTGATATGTCTCCAACGTATCTATAATTTTTGATTGTTCCATGCTATTATATTATCCATCTTGGATGTTTATATGCACTTATAAGCTATTTATATGATTTTTGGGACTAACGTATTAACCTAGAGCCCAGTGCGAGTTTCTGTTTTTTTCCTTGTTTTTGAGTTTCGCAGAAAAGGAATACCAAATGGAGTCCAGTTGACTTGAAAATTTACGGAGATTATTTTTGGACCAGAAGAAGCCCACAAAACATCGAAGATGGACCAGAAGAGTCCCGAGGCCACCACAAGGATGGAGGGCGTGCCCCCTACCTCGTGGCTGCCTCGTGGACCCCCTTGACTAGTTCCCGATGCCAACACTTTTTTTATATCCCCAAATTTCCAAAACAGAACCAAGATCAGGAGTTCCGTTGCAGTAAGCCTCTGTAGCCACCAAAAACCAATCGGGACCATGTTTCAGCACTCTACCGGAGGGGGAATCCATCACCGGTGTCCATCTTCATCATCCCGGTGCTCTCCATGACGAGTAGGGAGTAGTTCACCCTCGGGGTTGAGGGTATGTACTAGTAGCTATGTGTTTGATCTCTCTCTCTCTCTTTCTCATGTTCTTGATTTGGCACAATCTTGATGTACCACGAGCTTTGCTATTATAGTTGGATCTTATGATGTTTCTCCCCCTCTACCTTCTTGTAATGGATTGAGTTTTCCCTTTGAAGTTATCTTATCGGATTGAGTCTTTAAGGGATTCAGAACACTTGATGTATGTCTTGCATGTGCTTATCTGTGGTGACAATGGGATATTCACGTGATCCACTTGATGTATTTTTTGGTGAGCAAATTGCGGGTTCTGTGACCTTGTTAACTTATGCATAGGGGTTGGCACACATTTTCGTCTTGACTCTCTGGTAGAAACTTTGGGGCACTCTTTGAAGTTCTTTGTTTTGGTTTGAATAGATGAATCTGAGATTGTGTGATGCATATCATATAATCAAACCCACTGATACTTGTGGTGACATTGGAGTATCTAGGTGACATTAGGGTTTTGGTTGATGTGTGTCTTAAAGTGTTTTTAGTGTATGAACTCTGGGGCTATTTGTGACACTTATAGGAATAGCCTAATAGATCGATCAGAAAGAATAACTTTGAGGTGCTTTCGTACCCTACAATAATCTCTTCGTTTGTTCTCTTCTATTAGTGACTTTGGAGTTACTCTTTGTTGCATGTTGATGGATTGTTATATGATCTAATTATGTTATCATTGTTGAGAGAACTTGCACTAGTGAAAGTATGAACCCTAGGCCTTGTTTCGAAGCATTGCAATACCGTTTTTGCTCACTTTTGTTACTTGCTACCTTGCTATTTTTATATTTTTAGATTACAAAAACCTATATCTACCATCCATATTACACTTGTATCACCATCTCTTTGCCGAACTAGTGCACCTATACAATTTACCATTGTATTGGGTGTGTTGGGGACACAAGATACTCTTTGTTATTTGGTTGCAGGGTTGTTTGAGAGAGACCATCTTCATCCTATGCCTCCCACGGATTGATAAACCTTAGGTCATCCACTTGAGGGAAATTTTCTACTATCCTACAAACCTCTACACTTGGAGGCCCAACAATGTCTACAAGAAGAAGGTTGCGTAGTAGACCTCAAGCTCTTTTCTAGCTCCATTGTCGGGGAGGGCCGTTGCCGGGGAGGTTAGTGCTTGAAGGTATATATTTAGATCTTGCAATTGAATCTTTTAGTTTCTTGTTTTATCACTAGTTTAGTCCATAAAATAAAACTACAAAAAAATGGAATTGAGGTTGCCTCATATGCTTCATCTTTTTAATGTCTTTCGTGAAAATGTTGGAAAAGAAAATTGTGCTCAAGTGTTAGAAGAAGAAGTCTATAATTTTTTTGGCATACAATGTTTGTATGATGAGCATGATTGCAATGTTGTTAGTATGAATTCCTTGAATATCCATGATGCTAATGATATGCGAAGCTACAAGCTTGGGGATGCTATGTTTGATGAAGATGATATTTTTAGTCCCCCATGTTTTGAAGAGAAAATTTATTATGATGATAGCATGCCTCCTATTTATGATGATTATATTGATAAAAGTGGATTTGGAGAGGTCATGACTTTATTTAGTAATGAATCCACTATTTCGGAAGTGGTTCCAATTGATTATGAGAACAAAGTTGCTATCTATGATGATTATTGTGATGACATGTATGCTATAAAGAATAATGATAACCATGAAACTTGTCATTTGGATATTTATTTTCAATTGGATTATGCCGCACATGATAGTTATTTTGTTAAGCTTGCTCCCACTACTATTCATGAGAAGAAATTTGCTTATGTGGAGAGTAATAAATTTTTTATGATTGTGGCTCATGAAAAAAAATGCTTTATGTGATAGTTATATTGTTGAATTCATTCATGATGATACTGAAAATTATTATGAGGGAGGAATATATGCTTGTAGGAATTGCAATAATATCAAGTTTCCTCTCTATGTGCTTAAAATCTTGAAGTTTTGCTTGTTTTACCTTCCTGTGCTAGTTGATTCTTGTTCTCATAAGTTGTTTGCTCACAAAATCCCTATGCATAGGAGGTGAGTTCGACTTAAATGTGCTAGTCATATGCTTCATGATGCTCCCATTGCGTTTCAATTCTTTACTTTCATGTGAGCATCATTGAAATCATTATGCCTAGCTAGAAAGGCATTAAAGAAAAGCACTTGTAGGGAGACAACCCAACATTTACCCATACTGTTTTTGTGTGTCCACATGATTATTCTACTGTATTAATCATGTTTTATAGCTTTTGTTTCAATAAAGTGTCAAGTAAAGCCTTTGGGATAGTGTGGATGATAGTTGACTTGATTCTATGCAAAAACATAAACTTTTGCGCTTACTCCAGGAAATTTGAAAATTCACTAGAACGTGCTTTTGATATGAATTTTTACACAAGATTGATATACAAATTTTCTACAATGTCCTAATTTTCAGAATTTTTGGAGTTACAGAAGTATGAAAAGTTTCCAGATTACTACAGACTGTTCTGTTTTTGAAAATTTTTGTTTTCTATGTGTTGTTTACTTATTTTGATGAATCTATGAGTAGTATCGAAGGGTATGAACCATGGAGAAGTTGGAATACAGTAGATATAACACCAATATGAATTTAGAATGTGTTCACAACAGTACCTAAGTGGTGATTTTATTTTCTTATACTAAGGGAGCTTAGGAGTTTTCTGTTGAGTTTTGTGTTGTGAAGTTTTCAAGTTTTGGGTAAAGATTCGATGGACTATGGAATAAGGAGTGACAAGAGCCTAAGCTTGGGGATGCGCAACGCACCCCAAGGTAATATTGAAGGACAACAAAGATCCTAAGCTTGGGGATGCCCCGGATGTCATCCCCTCATTCGTCTTCGTTCATCGGTAACTTTACTTGAGGCTATATTTTTATTCACCACATGATAATTTGCTTTGAGCGTCATTTTCTTTTGTTTATATTTGTGTGCTATTATTCAGAGACATGTTTTATATCTTTTACTTCAAAAAAAAGTTCAAGTATAGCCTTTACCATGCTTATTTTACAAGTCTATACATTGGTGTTATGTTTTGAATATTGGTGAATAGTCAGAACATGATAAAATCTTGAAATTTTGAGACAATGAGTAACAACAAATTTTCTATAGTATGGTAATTTTTCAGAATTTTTGGAGTTAGGGAAGAATGATTCCTCTTGCATTCTTTACAGACTGTTCTAATTAGACAAATTGCTGTTATGTTTGCATTGTTTGCATATGTTTGCTTATTTAATGATTCTATTTGAGGATAGGAGTGTTAAATATGCAGAGGCATTTTGTAGGCAATATCAAATAATAATTTTAGTGATTTGCTACAGTAGAGAATGATAAGGTTATTGCGTTGATTTATACTAGCTTATCTCACGAGTTCTTGTTGAGTTTTGTGTAGATGAAGTTTTTAAGATTTAGGTAAACCGTGATGAAAAGGAATTAAGGAGACACAAAAACTCAAGCTTGGGGATGCCCAAGGTACCCCTAATTAATATTTCAAGAAGTCTCAAGCATCTAAGTTTGGGGATGCCCCGGTTGGCATCCCACCTTTCTTCTTCAACAACTATCAGTCAGTTTTGGTTGAGCCTAAGTTTCTGCTTCTTCACATGATATGTGCTATCCTTGCAATGTCATTTTATTTTGTTTTGCTTGCTTTTTTAATAATATCCCAAGATCTGAAATTATTAAATGTTAGAGAGTCTTCACATAGTTACATAATTATTCGACTACTCATTGATCTTCACTTATATCTTTTGGAGTAGTTTGTCATTTGCTCTAGTGCTTCACTTATATATTTTTAGAGCACGGCAGTGGTTTTATTTTGAAGAAATTGATGAACTCTCATGCTTCACTTATATTATTTTGAGAGTCTTAAATAGCATGGTAATTTGTTTTGGTTATGAATTTAGTCCTAATATGATAGGCATCCAAGAGTGATATAATAAAAACTTTCATATAAAGTGTATTGAATACTATGAGAAGTTTGATTCTTTATGATTGCTTTGAGATATGAAGATGGTGATATTAGAGTCATGCTAGTGAGTACTTGTGAATTTGAGAGATACTTGTATTAAAGTTTGTGATTCCCATAGCATGCACGTATGGTGAACCGTTATGTGATGAAGTTGGAGCATGAGATAATTTTTGATTGTCTTCATTATGAGTGGCGGTCGGGGACGAGCGATGGTCTTTTCCTACCAATCTATCCCCCTAGGAGCATGCACATAGTACTTCATTTTGATAACTACTAGATTTTTTCAATAAGTATGTGAGTTCTTTATGACTAATGTTGAGTCCATGGATTGTATGTACTCTCACCCTTCCACCATTTCTAGCCTCTCTTGTGCTGCGCAACTCTTGCCGGTACCATACACCCACTATATACCTTCCTAAAAACAGCCACCATACCTACCTATTATGGAATTTCCATAGCCATTCCAAGATATATTGCCATGCAACTTTCCACCGTTCTATTTATTATCACATGCTCCATCATTGTCATATTGCTTTGCATGATCATGTAGTTGACATTGTATTTGTGGCAAAGCCACCGTTCATAATTCTTTCATCCATGTCACTCTTGAGTCATTGCACACATCCCGGTACACCATTGGAGGCATTCATATAGAGTCATATTTTTTCCTAAGTATCAAGTTGTAATTCTTGAGTTGTAAGTAAATAAAAGTGTGATGATCTTCATTATTAGAGCATTGTCCTAGTGAGGAAAGGATGATGGAGACTATGATTCCCCCACAAGTCGGGATGAGACTCCGGACGATAAATAAAATAAAATAAAAAAATAAGTGGCCAAAAAAAGGAGAAGGCCCAAAAAATACAAAAAACAAAAAATGAGAGAAAAACAGAGAAGGGCAATGTTACTATCCTTTTACCACACTTGTGCTTCAAAGTAGCACCATGATCTTCATGATAGAGAGTCTCCTATGTTGTCACTTTCATATACTAGTGGGAATTTTTCATTATAGAACTTGGCTTGTATATTTCAATGATGGGCTTCCTCAAATTGCCCTAGGTCATCATGAGCAAGCGAGTTGGATGCACACCCACTTAGTTTTCTTTTGAGCTTTCCTAAACTTATAGCTCTAGTGCATCCGTTGCATGGCAATCCCTACTCACTCACATTGATATCTATTGATGGGCATCTCCATAGCCCGCTGATACGCCTAGTTGATGTGAGACTATCTCCCTATTTTTGTATTCTCCACAACCACCATATTCTCTTCCACCATAGTGCTATGTCCATGGCTCACACTCATGTATTGCGTGAAAGTTGAAAAAGTTTGAGAACATCAAAAGTATGAAACAATTTCTTGGCTTGTCATCGGGGATTTGCACGATTTGAATATTTTGTGTGATGAAGATGGAGCATAGCCATACTATATGATTTTGTAGGGATAACTTTCGTTGGCCATGTTATTTTGAGAAGACATAATTACCTTATTAGTATGCTTGAAGTATTATTGATTTTATGTCAATATTAAACTTTTGTTTTGAATCTTATGGATCTGAATATTCTTGCCACAATAGAGGAGATTACATTGATAAATATGTTAGGTAGCATTCCACATCAAAAATTCTCTTTTTATCATTTACCTACTCGAGGACGAGCATGAATTAAGCTTGGGGATGCTTGATACGTCTCCAACGTATATATAATTTTTGATTGTTCCACGCTATTATATTATCCATCTTGGATATTTTATATGCATTTATATGCTATTTTATATGAGTTTTAGGACTAACCTATTAACCTAGAGCCTAGTGCCAGTTTCTATTTTTTTCCTTGTTTTCGAGTTTCACAAAAAAGGAATACCAAACGGAGTCCAATTGACCTGAAAATTTACGGAGATTATTTTTGGACCAAAAGAAGCCCACGGAGCAACAAAGATGGACCAAAAGAGTCCCGAGGCCACCACGAGGGTGCAGGTCGTGCCCCCTACCTCATGGCCGCCTCGTGGACCGCCCTGAGTGTAGCCACCAAAACCCAATCGGGATCTAGTTTCGGCACCCTGACGGAGGGGGAATCCATCACCGGTGGCCATCTTCATCATCCCGGCGCTCTCCATGACGAGGAGGGAGTAGTTCACCCTCGGGGCTGAGGGTATGTACCAGTAGCTATGTGTTTGATCTCTCTCTCTCTCTCTCTTGTGTTCTTGATTTGGCACGACCTTGCTATTATAGTTGGATCTTACGATGTTTCTCCCTCACTACCTTCTTGTAATGGATTGATTTTTCTCTTTAAGTTATCTTATCGGATTCAGTCTTTAAGGATTTGAGAACACTTGATGTATGTCTTGGATGTGCTTATTTGTGGTGACAATAGGATATTCACGTGATCCACTTGATGTATGTTTTGGTGATCAACTCGCGAGTTCTGTGACCTTGTGAACTTATGCATAGGGGTTGGCACACGTTTTCTTCTTGACTCTCCGGTAGAAACTTTGGGGCGCTCTTTGAAGTTTTTGTGTTGGTTTGAATAGATGAATCTGCGATTATGTGATGCATATCGTATAATCAAACCCACGGATACTTGTGGTGACATTGGAGTATCTAGGTGACATTAGGGTTTTGGTTGATGTGTGTCTGAAGGTGTTATTTTAGTACGAACTCTGGGACTGTTTGTGACACTTATAGGAATAGCCCAATAGGTCGATCAAAAAGAATAACTATGAGTTGGTCTCGTACCCTACAATAATCTCTTTGTTTGTTCTCCGCTATTAGTGACTTGGGATTGACTCTTTGTTGCATGTTGAGGGATTGTTATATGATCTAATTATGTTATCATTGTTGAGAGAACTTGCACTAGTGAATGTATGAACCCTAGGCCTTGTTTCGAAGCATTGCAATACCGTTTTCGCTCACTTTTGTTACTTGCTACCTTGCTATTTTTATATTTTCAGATTACAAAAACCTATATCTACCATCCATATTACACTTGTATCACCATCTCTTTGCTGAACTAGTGCACCTATACAATTTACCATTGTATTAGGTGTGTTGGGGACACAAGAGACTCTTTGTTATTTGGTTGCAGGGTTGTTTGAGAGAGACCATCTTCATCCTACGCCTCCCACGGATTGATAAACCTTAGGTCATCCACTTGAGGGAAATTTGCTACTCTCCTAGAAACCTCTGCACTTGTAGGCCCAACAATGTCTACAAGAAGAAGGTTGCGTAGTAGACATCAGCTACCTCCATTCTAAGCAAAATAAGATGCATAAAGGAAAACATCACTTGCAATCAAAATATGTGACATGATATGGCCATCATCATCTTGTGCTTTTGATCTCTATCTCCAAAGCATTGTCATTATAGTGAGCATCACGCATCCTATTAATTTCAAGAAACTTGAATTGAGGAAAGTGAAAGCCTCATAAATCATTTTAATAAAGGGGCAAGAACCCTAAAATTGCAATCAGTGAATTCAAAATGCCCTCAAAATAGTTCTAACAATTTTGGCCAGAGTTATAAATCAAATTAAAATTTTGGAACATTTCTAAGGAATTATTTGGGCTCTGATTTTAAATCAATATTATATTTGAATTTGGATATATACTCATATTATATAAAGTGTATATCTCCAAATAATCTGAAACATTTTATGTGCATTTGGAAATGTCCATTCCGCAACATAAAATTATTCAGAGGCTGTTGGCACTGTCTGAAAATTATTTTGGATTTTAAAACAGTGGCAAAGTATCAATAAAAAGGAAATAGAAAATAAAAATAAAACAGAAGCACTTGCCTGGCCTTACCTGCCAGCCCACCAGACAGCCCAGCCACCTGGCCCAGCACTGTTGGCCCAGGCGCCCCACCGTCTTCAGCCTCCTGCCAGTGGGCAGGAGGGCGTGTGGCTGCCGTGCACGCACACGCGCGCGCCACCTCCTGCCTCCCTGCTAGCCTCCCCGACGCCCTGGAGATGCCACACAGCTCCCTGGCTCACTCCCTCACTCTCCCCGTGCTCCTCCCCTTCTCTGCTCCCTCTTCCACGCGACCACCGAGCAAGTTCATCACCACCAACGCCATTTACCACGGCCACAACCACCCCCTTACTTTCTCGACGTGTCCAAGGCTTCTCCACGACGCCCTCGCCCTCTCCATCAAGCTACACATCCCCGGGAGGCCTGCTTCACCGTCACTGCCATCGTCTCCAACCATGGCCGACCAAGATCGCCGCCGTTGTCCCGTTGCCTCCAGCCCTTCCCCGAGCATGCTGACCATCCCGTCGTCTCCGCTATGAGCTCCTGCGTCTATTCCCCCTCTTCCCAAGCTTGATTACATCCCGTAGCCGTCGCCCCCTTGTCGACCGAATTGTGCCGCCGCCCGTGCTCGCCGGCGACGATGCTCCGGTGACCAATTGGTCCCGAGCACGTGTCCACCGAGCTTGTCGCCCCACGCTGAGCCTCGCTAGCGCCTCCCCTTGCCCGCTTGCACTCCGCAGCACCACCGCACACATCACCGAGCCCCGCCGCCGTCTGAGCTTGTTGCCGCCGCTGCTACCGACCACTCCTGGCCGCCCCGAGACCCCACTGGATGCGTCGCGTTGCGGCTATTGCAGAGAGCCCACCTGCCCGTGCTCTTGTCGCCGGAAACGGCCAGACGAGCAGCTCCGCCGTGCTCTATTCACCGCAAACGGTTAGTGCCAATGTGGCACCTCATTAGCGCCTAATTACCATGCTAAATAACCCCTAGGGTCACTGACAAGTGGGTCCCGCCCTGCTAACAGTTCTAGTTTAGGTTAATTAACCCTGTTAGTCAACTGAGTCAATGACACGCAGGACCCACAGGTCAGGTTTGACCTGGGCAGCTCCGTTGAACTGCTGACGTCAGCGTGAGGTCATGCTGACGCAGTTAATATTTTCTGGGATTTAAAATAAATTAGAAATGATTTATTTATTTCAGAAAATATCCACTTAAAGAATTCATAGAAAATAATCTATAACTCCAAATGAAATAATTTATATATGAAAAATTATCAAAAAAATCCAATGTTTCCATCTGTACCATTTCCATGCATGTTTGAGCAACTTATGCCTATTGATCAGGTCAAATCAATTAAATGGCATTTGAATAATCACATATGGAGTTTGAATTTGAATTTTGTATTCAAACCAACTCCATTTAATTTATTGGTAGCTGCATTAGCCCAAATCACAGCATATTGCCATGTCATGATCATGCATCATATTATTGCATTGCATTGATTGTGTTCTTTCTCTGTTGTCGGTGTTTGTTTCCCCTCGGTAGACGTATATTCCCATGATGAGTTCGATGACACCGATGGAGAGCTATATCATCTTTAGAAGTGCAAGGCAAGCAAACCCCCCTTGTTCACTGCGATACAATCCTGCTCTCTCGCTCCTGCTCTCTTTTACTACATTAGGACAGCATCGATTCAATTGTTACATGTTGCAGTAGTTGAACCCCTTTCCTCTGCATGACCTGTCTTTGCCACATTAAATAGTTGAAACCCACTAGCATGAGTAGGAGTTGCTTGAGCTATGATGTCTGTACTCATTCATGGTTGTTTGTTATGCCTGCTATTGCTTAGAGTTGTGTTAGGTCTAATTCATTGGGGATGAATTGGAACATGGTGAACATGTCCTACTATTGAGAGCTAAGTGTGTGAACACGATTTGGTAAAGGTAGCGGTGAGAGGCCAGGTAGGAGTACATGGTGGGTTGTCTCATTGAAACCATCCTTAGGAACTAAGTTCTTTCTATGTGATCCAAGACAGTTACTACCACACAGGGGAATGCTTAAGTGCCCCTCTCGACTTATTAATCAACTCGATCTCTGTCCAGGAGTTGCAACTAATTTCTGGTGTTTGTAGGTAGTGTTAGTAGTCTACAAAGTGGCACCCGGTACAGGTGGGCTTGGGACAGACTAGGCATACTGACACGGTGTACCAAGCGTTGCCCGTTTGGTGGGCTTGGGAACCCTGCTCACATCGTTTGGGGCCGTGATGGAAACCTCGGCCGGACTCCCTTGCGGATGGAACCCGAATAAGCGATAAACCTGGACTAGGGTCTTGCATGGTTAGTCAAGTCGTGGCCGACACCCTTGCCAGGCTTCCGCTTGAAGGTTACAGAGATACATGACATGTACATGCGGTAAGTGGCGAGAGCGTGTGTAAAGAAGTACACCCTTGCAGGGTTAACATGATCTATTCGAATAGCCACGTCCGCGATAAAGGACTACTGGGTTGCCTATATAGTTCATAGAAAAGTGAAAGTGGATACTCTAAAATGCGCAAGATAAGCGTGAGTGCTATGGATGGCCTTCTTGTAGAGAGACGGGAGCGGATCCATAGTGGTGTATTGATATGGTGAATATGTGGACTTGTGTGCGCCACCTCAAAAGAGTTACTTGCAATCGTAGTTCAGGATCGCCACTGAGTCAAAGCTGGCTTGCTGCAGTTAAACTCCGCCACCCCTTTGTTGATACAGATGCATATGTAGCTAGTTCTGATGTAAGTCTTATTGGGTACATTTGTACTCACGTTTGCTTAATTTGTGTTTTTGCAGAGAGACTCCAGTCTCACTAGTAGTTCCGTGTGGACTTCGACGTTTAGATTGTTACCTTAGCTATGATCTTGTACCCTTGGGATGGTCTTGTATATAGTCAGGCTTCACAGCCTTTTCCATTTGTAGTTGTCTGTACTCAGACATATTATGCTTGTGTTGCCTGCATGCTCTGCATGCTAGGTCATCAGACCCATGTTTGTAATATCTGGCTCCTCAGAGCCTATTAACTAAATACTTTGAGTCGTAGAGTTTTGTTGTGATGCCATGTTGTATTTGCACATATCGAGCATATTGTGAGTATGTTATTGAAATGCTTGGTATGTGTGGGATCTGACAACCTAATTGTTTATTCTTGGTAGCCTCTCTTATGGGGAAATGTCTCCTAGTGCTTCCACTGAGCCATGGTAGCTTGCTACTGCTCCGGAATACTTCGGCTAGCCGGCATGTGTCCTTCTTCATTCCTCTGTTAGTCCCTTCAGGGAAATGTCACGTGTTGTTCCTTTAAGTCCTTGTAGCTTGCTACCACTTGGGTTCATACCTTGATGATCGACACGTCCGTTGCTGGGTCATGTATGCCCGTCCCTGTAAGTTAGCGCCACCTTGGGTTTACGACTAGTCATGTCGGCCCAGGTTCTCTGTCATATGGATGCTAGCGAGAATATCATATACATGAGCCAAAAGGCGCAAATGGTCCCGGGCCAGGTAAGGTGGTACCTGTGGGAATACCATGCGTGAGGCCACAAAGTGATATGGTGTGTTACATGCTAGATCGATGTGACTTAGGATCGGGGTCCTAACAATGATCTCCATCATCACCGGCTTGACACCTTGATCTTCAATGTTGTGTCGGGGTCGTCTCACCAACTATTGCGTCTACAACTATTGTTAATGCATAGCAATGAAGTAAAGCAATTACATGGCGCTTGCATTTCATACAATAAAGAGACAACCATAAGGCTCCTTCCGATTGTCGATATTACAAAACATGATCATCTCATACATCAACATATATCACATCATATCTTGACCATATCACATCACAACATGCCCTGCAAAAACAAGTTAGACATCCTCTACTTTGTTGTTGCAAGTTTTACGTGGCTGCTAAAGTAGGAGAAACAGACTTCCGCCAGCCACCATTATGCAAAACAAGTTGCATGTCAGTGGGTGGAACCGGTCTCATGTACGTGGACATGTAAGATTGGTCCGGGCCACTTCATCCCACAATACCGCCGACTCAAAATAAGACATTGGCGGTAAGCAGTACGACTATCATGTTGGTAAACGTAGCATGCAATTGCAAAAAAATTCCTACACTCACAGAAGATCTATCTAGGAGATGCATAGCAACGATAGGGAGAGTGTGTCCACGTACCCTCGTAGACCAAAATCGGAAGCATTAACTTAACGCGGTTGATGCAGTCGAACATCTTCTCGAATCAACCGATCAAGTCCGAACATACGACACCTCCGAGTTCTGCACACGTTCAGCTTGATGACGTCCCTCGAACTCTTGATCTAGTAGAGGTACGAAGGAGTCGATGATTTCTGTCAGCACGACGCGTGATGACGGTGTTGGTGAAGTGATCTGTGAGGGCTTCGCCTAAGCACTACGACAATATGACTGGAGGAGTAAACGGTGGAGGGGGGCACCGCACACGGCTAAGAGACAACTGTTGTGCTTTGGGGTGCCCCCTGCCCCCGTATATAAAGGAGGAGGGGGAGGCCGCCGACCAATAGGGGCGCGCCAAGTGGGGGGAGTCCCACTAGGACTCCCAGTCCTAGTCGGCTCCCCCTTCCTTCCAACGGAGAGGGGGAAAGGGGAAAGGGGGAGAGGGAGAAGGAAAGGGGGAGCCCCCTCCCCTAGTCCAATTTGGACTTCCCATGGGGGGGGGCCACCACCTCGTGGTCTGCCTCTCCACTCCCCTATGGACCAATAAGGCCCATTACTTCCCCGGGGGGTCCCGGAAACCCCTCGGTACTCCGAAAAATACCCGAACCTCTTCGGAACCATTCTGGTGTCCGAATATAACCTTCCAATATATTAATCTTTACCTCTTGACCATTTCGAGACTCCTCGTCATGTCCGTGATCTCATCTGGGACTCCGAACAACCTTCGGTCACCAAAACACATAACTCATATAATAAATATCGTCATCGAACGTTAAGCATGCAGACCCTATGGGTTCGAGAACTATGTAGACATGACTGAGACACCTCTTTGGTAAATAACCAATAGTGGAACCTGGATGCGCATATTTGTTCCCACATATTCTACGAAGATGTTTATCGGTCGAACCGCAATGTCAACATACGTTATTCCTTTTGTCATCGGTATGTTACTTGCACGATATTTGATCGTCGGTATCTTCATACCTAGTTCAATCTCATTACCGGCAAGTCTCTTTACTCGTTCTGTAGTGCATCATCACGTAACTAACTCATTAGTCACATTGCTTGCAAGGCTTCATGTGACGTGCATTACCGAGAGGGCCCAGAGATACCTCTCCGATACTCAGAGTGACAAATCCTAATCTCGATTGATGCCAACCCAACAAACACCTTCGGAGATACCTATAGAGCATCTTTATAATAACCCAGTTACGTTGTGACGTTTGATAGCAAACAAGGCATTCCTTCGGTGTCCGGGAGTTGCATAATCTCTGTAGCGACCAGACCTCAAACGGTCAAGTCTCTGTGCATCAGTGTCATCCCTGGACCGGTAATGCTGACACGCACAATACTCGAGGAATTATAACAGAGTTTTCAATCACACTTATTACATCGAGTCCTCATAAACAGTATTATTACATAAATAAATCATGGCTGAAGGCCATCTAAACAAGATAATAGCGGAAGGCTTCAAAGCTAAATGAGTCCATCAACTCCAATGGCATAGCTGAGTGCAAAACAACGACCTATCGCACCTTATTCATCGTCTGAGTAGTCTGCAACATAAGACGTTGTAGCCCGAAATGGTTCAGCACATGGAATATGCTGGCATAGTTACAATGTAAAGCAATGATAATGCAAATACTATATCTACATGTAATATTTTGTTGGTGGAGGCTGTAAGTTTCATGGTTTTGCATAAAGATAGTCTTTCCCTACAACAAAGGAATAAATTTATTTAACTACTCCCATGTTGCCCATTATTTGAGAAGGTTCCTCCAACTCAAATCCCAATTAAAAGTATCATCATTAACCCATCATCACAATTAATTAAAGTAACGTGTTGAGATCACGTCAGTAGATTCAAGTACCAGATACTCAAGATGTGCATAACCGGGGACACGGCTAACCATGATTAGTTTATACACTCTACAGAGGTTTGCACACTTTTCCCCACAAGACTCGACCACATCCATGATCGGATGATCGGGACATAGCCTTTCTGAAGCATTAACTCTCTACTCCGGGTAGACAGTACCACCTACAACCCTCTACATCTGCTAGTCTACCTCTTCAAGAGCTCACGCAACTTACTCAACTATGCCAGAGCCCATAATGGCTTGTGGCTGCACATGGAAGTTTCTAGCATGAATAATCTTCTAATCCCTTTGATCCTGGGTGGCATTCCATAGGATAATCACACGGGTACTCTGGGATTTCCAAAACAGACAACACTGGGTACTCCAGGTGCCTCAACCAATCCACCCATATTTGTATTAAAGTTGCCACCTTAATGTTATCCAATTAAAATAACTCTCAAACTTCCATGTGTGAATCACGATCCAATCAACGTCTACGAGCATGGCTAAGCAATAATAAGCATAACATATATTCCTGGGGTGATCAAAATGTATTAGGTTCCTACCACAAGCACTACAACCAAAACCACATGTTCCCAATCCTTCCAATGCAATTATTTGTGGACCAGAACTAATGCATGGTAAAAACTTGGTATAAAAGAGTATGATCAAAGTTAACTTGCCTTGCTGACGATCTACAAACTCTAGAGATTCGTAGTAACAAGCTTCACACTCTGGGTAATCTAGCGTAGACAAACAATAGCATTCATAAGCAATCACTCAATCGAAACACGAGAAAACTCAAGAGAAGATCCAAATCGAACACGAAACAAGCAACAACTTAAACTAACAAGAGTCAAAACCTAACAGAATTATTAACAGGTGAATTAGATCTTAACAGTAGGTACAAGTGATTAGCTATGGTTTGCAAAAAGATTCAACTCAAACGAAGCAACGAAACTCAAAATACGAACAAAAGAAGATCGTTTACTAATCTGGACTAAAGTCAAATTTTACAGTACCAAAATTATGTTCAAGTTGATTAACTGGAAAGAGGGCTTTGAGACGAAGATTTTGGCGTTGGTTTCATCTAATTTGGATAAACTAGTAAAAAGTTATACTAGTTTGAAAATCAGGGGCTGAATCATGATAAAAATAATCGCGGATAGGTCCCTGGCGAAAAACAGTAAAAGAAAAATCTATCGGATGAACGCCCGTTATCAGAGACAAACGGACGAACTCGTTCGTTTAAACGAACTAACGAACGAACGCTCACAGATTAGACTAAACCAAAAAAACCGAACCGATCTAATGAAAAAAAATAGATCTAGGGTTTTCAAAAAAAAAGCCCGACGGTTTATACCTAAACCAAAAAGACCGGCAGCGAAGGCGGCGGCTTCCCGCGAGTCCGATGAGGCGGGGCTGCGTGCAGCGGTGTGGGGCGACGGTGGCGCTGGCGCGGGGCGTTGGCGGCGCGGGGGCGGCGGAGCAGCAGCAGCGGCGCGGGGCGACGGTAGGCGGCGGCGTGGCGCGGCGGTGGTGCGAGCTGCGGCGGCGGAGCGATGTAGGGATGAGGGGGCGGGGTGGCGGCGGCTTATAAGGGGGCGGGACAGCGGTGTTGCTTGGGGAGAGGGCCAACCCAGGTAGAGTCCAGCTCGGACACCCCTCGGCGTCCGTGTGCGGCACGGCGGCGGGGGAAGGCGACGGCACGCGGGAGTGGGCCGATTGGGCTCCGGCCTAGTCGGTTCGGGAAACTTTTTTTAAAATATTATAAAAAATTCCTAAAAATGCCAAAACAATTTTCACCGTCTAAATAGAACATTTATAACAAAGTAAACATTTTTCTGGCCTAAAAATGCAATTTTGAATAAAATACCAAAAATCATAATTTGGATTTTAAAATTCTTTCTCCAATATTTCTCTAAATTTGAAGAAGTCATATTATCTTCTCTCATTTATTTTTAATATTGGAAATATTTGGAGAGAAAATAATAAAACCAAATTGATCCTTTTCTTCAAATTTGAAAAAAAACTCAAATATGAATTTTGTGAAACCTATAACTCTCTCCGTGGGTCCTTGAGTTGCTTAAGATTTCTAGGATCTCAACCAAAATGCAAGAATAAATATGATATGCATATGATGATCTAATGATAACATCCAAATTGAAAATTTGGGATGTTACAATCTCATAGTCCGAGGAATATATATTTGACACGAAGAAAGCAATACAATAAAACTAAACGATCATTATGCTAAGCTAAAAGATGGGTGTTATCCATCACATCATTCCACTAATGATGTGATCCCGTTTATCAAATGACAACTCATGTCTATGGCTAGGAAACTTAACCATCTTTGATCAACGAGCTAGTCTAGTAGAGGCATACTAGGGACACGTTGTTTTGTCTATGTATTCACACATGTATCAAGTTTTCAGTTAGTACAATTCTAGCATGAATAATAAACATTTATCATGAATAAGGAAATATAAAATAAAAACTTTATTATTTCCTCTAGGGCATATTTCCTTCAGTCTCCCACTTGCACTAGAGTCAGTAATCTAGGTTACATTGTAATGAATCTAACACCCATGGAGTCTTGGTGCTGATCATGTTTTGCTCGTGGAACAGGCTTAGTCAACGGTGAGGGAGTCCTGGATAAGGGGGTATTTGGACAGCCGGACTATATACTTTGGCCGGACTGTTGGACTATAAAGTTACAAGATTCAAGACTTCGTCCCGTGTCTGGATGGGACTCTCCTTTGCATGGAAGGCAAGCTTGGCGATTAGGATGTTAGATCTCCTTCTATGTAACCGACTCTGTGTAACCCTAGCCTCCTCTGGTGTCTATATAAACCGGAGGGTTTAGTCCGTAGGACCAGAATAATCATAATCATAGGCTAGCTCCTAGGGTTTAGCCTCTACGATCTCGTGGTAGATCAACTCTTGTAATACTCATATCATCAAGATCAATCAAGCAGGAAGTAGGGTATTACCTCCATCGAGAGGGCCCGAACCTAGGTAAAACATCGTGTCCCCTGCCTCGTGTCACCATTAGCCTTAGATGCACAGTTTGGGACCCCCTACCCGAGATCCACCGGTTTTGACACCGACATTGGTGCTTTCATTGAGAGTTCCTCTGTGTCGTCGCAGCAAGGCTCGATGTCTCCTTCAATCATCAACAACAAGGCGGTACAGGGTGAGACTTTTCTCCCCGGAAACCGATCTTCGTGTTCGGCAGCTTCGCACTGCAGGCAAATTCGCTTGGCCATGTAGAGCAGATCGACAGCTACGCCCCTGACCATCAGGTCAGGTTTGGAAACTTGAACAACACGGCCGATATGTGCGGAGACTTGATCTTCGACGGATTCAGGCCTACGCTAGGAGCGCCGAATAGTCACGACGAGCATAGCTTAGATCAGCTGTCAGACAATATTCGGGATATCGCACCTGCAGTAGCTCCGGACCTAAATCCAGGGCAGATCGCGTCGTCCGAGGACGGGTGGATGGACCCCGCCCCGGAGGCTGCATACTCATTGACGGTAGAGCCGAACACATACTCCACCTCTAAGGAAGTATGTGTCACAGGACCCCCAGACTTGTGTCCGGCTGTAGGTTCCGGACCGTACGCACCCGGGCCCATCGAATCCGATTGGGCTCCGGTAATGGAGTTCACCGCTGCGGATATCTTTCAGCACTCTCCCTTCGGCGACGTGCTGAATTCATTAAGGTCTCTCTCTTTGTCAGGAGACTCTTGGCCGAACTATGCCCGGCTCAAGTGGGAAGCAGGCGACGAAGAAATTCATTACCCACCCACCACCCACTTCATTGCCACTGTCGATAATTTGACCGACGTGCTTGACTTCGACTCCTAAGACATCGACGGTATGGACGACGATGCAGGAGAAGAATAGGAACCACCGCCCACAGGGCGCTGGACAGCCACCTCCTCGTATGATATATATATGGTGGACACTCCCAAAGAAACCAACGACGATGAGGCAATAGAGGATAACTCCTTAGGGAAGAAATCGAAGCATGGGCGTCATCGGCGCCGCTCTAAGCTCCGCCACGGCAATAACAGCGCAGGAGACGGAAACAATCCGGATGGTGCCGAAGATGAATACAATCCCGATCAGCCTGCCTTCGAGCAGGCCGAATAGGAAGACGGGCAGGTTAGCCCAGATAAGCAGGCGACGGACGGATACTTGGAGGAGGACAACTATATGCCTCCCTCCGAAGACGAGGTGAGCCTCGGCGACGATGAATTCTGAGTGCCTGAGGATCCCGTAGAGCAGGAGCGCTTCAAGCACTAGCTTATAGCCACTGCAAGAAGCCTGAAAAAGAAGCAGCAACAGCTCCAAGCTGATCAAGATCTGCTCACAGACGGATGGACTGAGGTCCTGGCAGCCGAGGAATTCGGACTCGAGCACCCAACCAAAGGTTACCCAAAGCACAAGTTGCTACCTCAACTCGGGGAGGAGGTCCTAGAGCCTACATGCCACGCCCAATATGCGACCCTATCCAAAAGGAACTCGAAGGTCCCACCAAGGATAGACCCGCATATTGAAACACTTTTGCAAGGTGGATATCATTACATCAACATTACATAATAGAAGGGGATACATACAAAAGGCATACAATGCCACACGAATACAACATCATTATACATAAGAACACCATCCGACTAAGGATGAGACACAAACAGAAACTCAAACAACATCCACCCTGCTAGCCCAGGCTGCCGACCTGGAACCTATCCCCTGATCGAAGAATAAGCAGAAGAAGAACTCAACGCAATCAAGCATCGGTCTCGCTTCATGATCATCGCGAACCTGTACCTGCAACTGTTGTTGTAGTAATCTGTGAGCCACGAGGACTCAGCAATCCCATTACCATGGGTATCAAGACTAGCAAAGCTTAAAGGAAAAGGAAGGGGTAAAGTGGTGAGGCTGCAGCAACGACTAAGCATGATATGGTGGCTAACATACGCAAATAAGAGCGAGAAGAGAGCAAAAGGAACGGTCGTGAAGCTAGCAATGATCAAGAAGTGATCTTGAACTCCTACCTACGTCAAACATAACCCAAAAACCGTCTTCACTTCCCGGACTCCGCCGAGAAGAGACCATCACGGCTACACACGCGGTTGATGCGTTTTAATTCGGATCTGGTGTCAAGTTATCTACAACCGGACATTAACAAATTCCCATCTGCCTATAACCGCAGGCACGGCTTTCGAAAGATTATACCCTGCAGGGGTGTCCCAACTTAGCCCATGACAAGCTCTCGCGATCAACGAAGGAATAGACCTTCTCCTAGGAAGACCCGATCAGACTCGGAATCCCGGTTTACAAGACATTTCGACAATGGTAAAACAAGACCAGCAAAGCCGCCCGATGTGCCGACAAATCCCGATAGGAGCTGGGCATATCTCGTTCTCAAGGCAACACCGGATGAGACATCCTACGAGTAAAACCAGACCTCGAGTTGCCCCGAGGTGGCCCCGCAGTCTACTCGGTTCGGACCAACACTTAGACAAGCACTGGCCCGGGGGGGCTAAAATAAAGATGACTCTCGGGTTGGCCGACCCAAGGGAAATTGATAGGTGGTGGTGAGGCAAATGTTAAAACCAAGGTTGGGCCTTGCTGGAGGAGTTTTATTAAAAGCGAACTGTCAAGGGGGTCCCATAAATCACCCGACCGCGTAAGGAACGCAAAACCCGGGAACATAACACCGGTATGACGGAAACTATGGCGGCAAGAGTGGAACAAAACACCAGGCATAAGGCCGAGCCTTCCACCCTTTACCAAGTATATAGATGCATTAATAATATAAGAGATATTGTGATATCCCAACCAAAATCCTGTCCACCATGGAGAAATCTTCAACTTCACCTGCAACTAGCAATGCTATAAGAGGGGCTGAGCAAAAGCGGTAACATAGCCGAGCAACGATTTGCATAGGAAAGGTGTCAAAGGTTAGAGGTTCATGGCAATATGGGAGGCTTGATAAACAGGTGATAGGTAGCGCAGCAAAGCGATAGAACGAAGCAACTAGCATAGCAATGATAGTAATGAGATCCAAGGTAGCGGTCATCTTTCCTGAAATCCCGCAAGGAAGAAGAATGAGTCCACGAAGAAGACGAACGGATGAAGCCGAACCAAGCGTAGACGAACGAATCCTCACGATCGCAACGAAAGAGGAACTATCGAAAAGAAGCACACAACATGGTAAACACACCACACATGAACATGACATGATGCACAACAAGCATGATGCATGAAAAATCTAGATGAAGCTACTCATGGCAAGAGATGATGCAAACAAGATAAACACATCAAGGCAAGTTTAAATGAGGCCGGGAACAACATATAACAATTCCGGTAAGTCCTCATATGCAAATTTCAAAATTGGTCCAGATCTGAATAAACCTTATGTTCAAGTAGTTAAACATCAAGTTAAGATGCACAAAGATGATCTACACGAGATTCTAGTCAAGTTACATATAAAGTTCATTTAGTTCGGAGCTACGGCCTAGAAGATATGAGCAAAACAAGTTAAACATGGCATTGATGCAAAATGCACTCAAACATCAAGCAAACACCTCAAAACAAGGATGCAATATGATAATATGAGGCTACATGCAATTCTAAGCAAGTTTCATATAGAGCACACTCAAAACGGAGCAACGGTTCAACACATGCACACTATACAAGTCATAGCAACAATATAAAAACAAAAGGCATGGGCATGATGTACATGTAAAGCATTACAAAACATGAACACTGAGCTATCTCCAGAAATCACTAGAACATGGTCAAACACACGTGGTAAGATTGCAAGTTATAACAATTCAGACTTTGCAGAAAATAACATCAGGTTGCAATGTTTAGAGCTATCAAACAACATGTTACAGGAACTTATAATGGCAAACAAAGGCATGGTATGAATCTACTAATATCATAGATCAAAAGTTCCTTACTGACCATAAGCCAAAAATGATCAGAAAATATGATGGCACCCATGTAAACATAGCAAGTTATATTACAGATTCAAACATGGCAGAAACAGAATTATGAAGGCATGTAGATGAGCTTGTGCAACTCATTACAGAGCAATACATGGCATGGCAAGGCACGCAACAGTAAGAAGGCATGTTTGTGAAGCTAAGCATGGCAAGAGCAAGTTCATAGGGTGCATGGATCACTAGGAACAATCATGGAAACAACTGAACTTAATGTTAACAGGCTGACAACAACATTGTGAAGCAACTTTAGAGCAAGATATGAACAAGCTACAGCAACCTATAAATGCAACCAGGGGCATGTATGGTTAGAGGATGACATGTAGATCAAAACATATTTAGTGATCATCTCCATATTATGCATAGAATGATTAGTAGCAACATGTTTATATAGCATCGCGAAATAACAGATTCAGCCTAGCAAAATAGCTACAGCAAGTACACTACTTAACAAGCTCGATTCACTCACCACAAGTCATTGCATGACAATATAAGCATAGCATCATCAAGAAGACATGTTTATGTAACCAACCAAGGCAAGAACAAGTCCATAGCATGCAAGGATCAACTACAACAACCTTGGCCAAATTGAATAACACGTAAACAATCTGCCAGGAAACATTTTGAAGCAAAAGTAGAGCACAAAAATGACATGCTAGACTACTCCATAATTGCAACCAAGGGCAGGAATGGATAGACCATAACCATATGTTCAAAACATCCTTACTGAAGTATCTCCAAATATGCATGGACCTCTCTGTAGCAACATGTTTACATGGCATCAAAATAACAGCAGAACAGGGTCTAAAATCAGCAACATCATGATGCCTAGTTTGCATGCTTGTGCTAGTCACCACATTGATCACAAAAATACATGGTAAGCACCTCTGTAAAGAATACATAACATAGATCAAAACACATGTAGACATCAACCTCATAGGATGCACGCATCAATCATGGCAAAAATGACAAAAGAGCTCGTTCTGTTAACAGACAGCAGACAACATCATGAAGCACTTTTACAACGATTATTCAGGCATCAAGATGACCTCAAATGAATATGATGCAATGGAATGAAATGATACACTCGTTGAGGCGAACAATTTGACATATTACACGCACAAAACGGAGCTACGAATGCGGAGATACGACAGGACGAACATGGCATGATTATGACAAAAACTTCGAGGACTGAAAATATACCTCCGGATCTGGTGGTTGACCCGGGCACGGATTACGAGGCGGCGGCGGATCTCGCCGGAGACCGGCCGGAGGGAGGCCGGAGGGGGCGGGGACATGCCGGCGAGGTCGGCGGAGGCAGGGACGGGGCGCTCCCGGGCGGATCTCGCCGGATCCGCCCCGAGACGAGGTAGGGCGGACGAGGAGGCACGGTTGGCCGGCGGCGGACGGGTTGCCGGCGGCGGCGGCCGAAGGTGAGGCCGCAACCTAGGCGGCGGGGCGTGGGGACGCGGGCTGAGGCGGGGGCGGCGCGACTCCGGCCTGCGAGCGCGGGGACGGGGCGGCGCCGGGCACAGGGAAGGACGGCGGCGAGGAGGCGGGACCTGGCGGCGGTCGGCGCCGGGATCCGGAGGAGGCGCGGGCTTCGGCGGCGGCGGCGGACGGGCCGAGCGGGCCCACGATGGGCTCCGCGGGCGGGCGGCGCGGGGCTGGTGGCAGAGGCCACGCGGCGCGCTCTGATTGGGCGAGGAGCGGCGGTGGACGGGTCCGGCCTGGGGCGGACGCGTCCGGCGGTGCGGGGAGGAATTTCTAGGGTTTCGTCTGCGAATTCATCCGCGAATTTCGGGGGAGGGGCTAGTTTTATAGGTAGAGGGAGCTAGGAGAGTCCAAATAAGGAGCGGTTTTCGGCCACGCGATCGTGATCGAACGACCGAGAGCATGGAGGGGAGTTAGATGGGTTTTGGGCCAGTTTGGAAGGGGTGTTGGGCTGCAAAGAGAGAGGGGCTTTACGGTTACCCGGTTAACCGTTGGAGTATCAAACGAACTCCAAATGGCACGAAACTTGACAGGTGGTCTACCGGTAGTATACCAAGGCCACTTGGCAAGCCTCGGGCCATTCCGAGAAAGTTTAACACCCGCTCACAACGAGAGACAAAAAGGGGGACGCCGGAGGGCATAGGAGCGCCGGATTGCAAAACGGACAACGGGGAAAATGCTCGGATGCATGAGACGAACACGTATGCAAAATGAAATGCACATGATGACATGATAAAATGCAACACGCAAGCAAATGACATGGCAACGACGGCGAATAACTGAAAAACACCTGGCGCATCGAATCCGGGGTGTTATACTACATTACCAGTTCAGGACGAGGCTGAACGGCCACCTCGTGGCCGAGATAAAACGGTGTATCATCCAGAATACCAGCGCGCACCCACATGCCAATACACTTTGGCTCGGGGAAATACACAGGACCTGCGAGATATATTGGAAAACAAAACAGGACATCCAAGATCGATCTACGGATCACGGGGGCGCGCCCCAACACATGACGATGAATGACATGCCAGATACATTAACAACAAGTCTGGCCGGGCCGAACATAACAGACCAGACTCACTCGAACTGCGTAGTAACATAGCCCGGCATAGAGGCCCCGCACACCCCCTCTTCTTCACGGATGAAGTAATGGATCACGAATTCCCAGAAGGGTTTAAACCCGTAAACATCGAGTCATACGATGGCACAACAAACCCCGTGGTATGGATCGAAGATTTCCTTCTCCACATTCACATGGCCCGCGGTGATGATCTACATGCCATCAAGTATCTTCCCCTTAAACTCAACGGACCGGCCCGACACTGGCTGAATAGCCTGCCGGCAAATTCCATCGGCAGTTGGGAAAACCTGGAGGACGCGTTCCTTGAAAACTTCCAAGGCACATACGTGCGACCACCGGATGCTGATGACTTGAGTCACATTACCTAACAGCCCGGAGAGTCAGCCAGGAAATTCTGGACTCGGTTCCTAACTAAAAAGAACCAAAATGTCGACTGTCTGAACGCCAAAGCCTTGGAGGCCTTTAAGCATAATATCCGCGACGAGTGGCTCGCCGAACACCTCGGCCAAGAAAAACCGAAGTCCATGGCGGCCCTCACGACACTCATGACCCGATTTTGCATGGGCAAGGATAGCTGGCTGGCTCGCAGTAGCACCACGCCAAGAAACTCCGGCACTTCAGATGTCTGCGACAGTAACCGCAAGCCACATTGCAAGAGACATAAGCGTCAGAACAATGGCGACAACACCGAAGACACGGCAATCAACGCCGGATTCAGCGGCTCAAAATCTGGTCAGCGAAAAAACCGTTCAAAAGAAACAATCCGGGATCGTCCAGTCTGGATCGCATACTCGACCGCTCGTGCCAAATTCACGGCACCCCGGATAAGCCAGCCAACCACACTAACACAGATTGCTGGGTGTTCAAACAGGTCGGCAAGATAAATGTCGAAAACAAGGATAAGAGGCTGCACAACGATGATGACGAGGAGCCCCGGTGTCCGAACACTGGGGGATAGAAGAAATTTCCTCCCCAGGAGAAAATGGTAAACATGATCTATACCACCCACATTCCCAAACAGGAACGAAAGCGTGCACTAAGGGACGTCTATGCGATGGAGCCAGTCGCCCCGAAGTTCAACCCATGGTCATATACTGTCCGATCACTTTTGATCGTAGGGACCACCCTACCAGCATCCGTCATGGCGGTTCAGCCGCATTGGTCCTTGACCCAATCATCAACGGATTCCACCTCACGCCAGTCCTTATGGACGGTGGCAGTAGCCTGAACCTGCTTTATCAGGACACAGTGCGCAAAATGGGCATCGATCCTTCAAGGATCAAACCCACCAAAACCACCTTCAAAGGTGTAATTCCAGGAGTAGAGGCCCATTGTATGGTCTCAATAATACTGGAAATGGTCTTCGGATCCCCGGATAACTTCCCAAGCAAGGAGTTAATCTTTGATATCGTCCCTTTCCGTAGTGGCTATCATGCACTGCTTGGACGAACCGCATTCTCTCGATTCAATGCGGTACCACACTATGCATACCTCAAGCTCAAGATGCCAGGACCTCGCAGGGTTATAATAGTCAATGGAAACACATACCGCTCTCTCCGTACAGAAGAGCACAATGCGGCCCTTGCGGTAGAAGTACAAAGCAGCCTTCTCCGACAGACCGCCAATTCGGCAACGACAACCCCGAACACCGTTAAGCGAGTCTGGAGTACTCTGCAACAGGATCGTCAGGCACGCCAAGAGCGCGACTAGTAGTCCGGCCTCCGCCCTAGCCCCATTCAGGCAGCATTTGTGCTGCGCGTACACAATTACGCACTCAAAATACCATGGGCATAGGCGGAGGCACAATGATGATGCGGTCCACAATGCAGTTCAACCGCCACAAGACCCGCATACTTTAATAACCTTCTTTCTCTTTCAGGACCCTACTTTCGGTTAGCCCCTTCAGAGAACCGGATCATCGGACTCATCACAGGAGGGAAAACCAAGGAGGCAAAAGGCTTTGTGCACAAAGGAAATACCCAGGTGGTCTCTGTTAATGATCGTTATACCTGTTTTACATACCCGCATGTGGCCCGCCCTTTGATAGGACATGTCAAATAGTCCTATTCGTTTCTGCTTAACGCATTAATTGTACACATACGCTTGGATGTATTATTTAAATAACAACGGGAAATAATATACAACGTCAACTTATTATTACTATCTTCATATTTTCCCTAAAATGTTTATTTAATATTGCATCCGTACACTTTGGTACGTTCAGTTTGCCAGGGGCTTCTTATGGTGCCCCATAATACAGCAAGATAAGTCTGAACACTTTCGACAGTGCGGCACCCCGAACTTATAGCATTATATGCATCAGCTCCGATAGTTTGGTTTGCCCGGCTCCCTTGTTTTGGTACCTTACATTCCGTTATATCGGCTAAGGTAGCGCAGGGAGAACTACTGTGATTGTGTCTCGGTTCTTTCGGACAAGCACCTTAGTAGAGAGAGCCAAAAACTGACTGTCATGATGCGGACAGAGCTGGTCGCTGTCTGAGAGGTCTTAAATCCTTAAAGATTTTTTCCGCTTCAGGTGAGGAATCGGCCTTGTCCGATTTAGGCGTGTATAGCGCCCCAATTCGGCTTTCTGAATTCTAGGGGCTTCGCCGAAATTTAAAATTGTAGACTTCTATGGCTAAATTAGAGTTATAAAGCCACATAGTCCGATTACCTTGTTCGCTGCGCTAAACACCTCCTTAAAGGACCATATTTTTTGATAAAGAGTGTTTGGGTTTTCCACGAACACCCCAGTACTAGTTACGTGGGGGCGGAAGCCGACGACTGGCCTACTTTCAGAATTTTATAAACAGCCGCACAGAAGGTAATATTTTAAATCAAAAAAGCGCCATATAGTGCAAACAAACTCGTTTTCATATTACAAAGACGACATGAGTACATTCACTCAAAGATTATGTCCTTGGTACATTCATCGGCCACAAGGCGAGCGCCTTTCATAACGCCATAATAATATTTCTCGGGGTAGCGATGTGCCTTACCTTCCAGCGGTCCATCCTTCACCAGCTTCTCTGCATCCAATTTGGCCCAATGCATCTTCGCACGGGCAAAGGCCCGGCGGGCACCCTCAATACATACGGATTGCTTGATAACTTCAAGCCGCGGACAACATTTACCATCCGCTTTATAAGGCTAAAGTAGCTGTCGAGCAGGGGCTCACCAGGCCACATCCAGACTATGAGGTCCTTCATGGCTAGTTCGGCCGCCCTGTGGAGTTCGACCAATTGCTTCAGTTGGTCACTCAGAGGCATTGGGTGTTCGGCTCCAGTATACTGGGACCAGAACAACTTCTCTGTCGAGCTCCCCTCTTCGGCACGGTAGAACTCCGTGGCATTCGATATGCTGCATGGTAGATCTGCGAATGCCCCTGGAGAGCTCCGAATTCGGGTAAGTAAAAGAAATGTCTCCTCCACATGATTGCTTGCATAATGAATGCCTTACCCACCGCTATCTTCTTGGCCACCTGGATTTCCTGGAGGGCCTTTTGGGCTTCGGCCTTGGCGTCTTTCACGCTCTGAAGGGCATTTGCAAGCTCAGACTCTTGCGTCTTGAGGTCACGCTCCAAGGACTCGAACTTCTTGCCGAACTCCTGGAGCTCTTGCTGTACCTCGCCCACCCTAGCATCTTGCTTTTCATGCTCAATACGCTCTATGGCCGCCTTTTCTTCGGCCTCGTCTAGCGCTTTCTTCAGGGCCACCACTTCGGTCGTGGCCCCTATTCAAATATCATGATGTTTTTTGTTAGTGTCACCAATTTTTTCTCCTCTATATGACACATGGACGGGGTATCACTTACCTTTGTTCTCTTCGAGCTGCCTCTTCGTGAGGTTGAGCTCCTCTTCAGCCTGCTTCAGGTCCCGTTCGAGTCCGGCGACCTCCGCTGTGCGGGCAGCAGCGGCAAGCAGCACCGCCTGCTTATTCACATAGACACATACTGTTAGACTCCTGAGGTTTAGAGTTGACCCTCCGTTTGGCTTTTCTTTCCGAACACCAAATAGAGTATCAGGGGCTACTGTCTATTGGGTGATAATTTCTCACACTTTTGATTACTTACCTCAAAGCCTGTTAGGAGGTTGGTGTAGGCTTAGGTCAATCCACTTTTTGTGGACCGAGCCTTTTCAATCACCGTACTCATAAGAGTACGGTGCTCTTCATCAATGGAAGCGCTGCGAAGCACTCCCAGCAAATTATCCGATGCCTCCGGTGGGATGGAGGTTGTCGGCACGGCTGGCTCGCCCTCCTTAGCAAGGGGCTGCCTACCTGAATCCGGAACCCTTGGAGGTTCCGTTGCAGTGTCCGGCAGGGAGCCTAACTTGTTGCGGCTCTCGTGAGCATAGTCTATGGGGATCTTACCCCCCATGTGCTCGGCGTCTGGAATTTTGCCTTGGGGCATCTCTAGAATCGCCACCCCTTGCTCTAGTATCCTTTGGGACAACACCTCCGTGTCATCCGCATGCCGAGGGGAGGTGGCCGTCGGGAGCGAATTCATCACCGAATCACTCAGAGACCCATCCGAAGAGGATACCTCGTGATGGGACCTGGCCGGACTGCATATGCGTGTTCGGCGTTATAACAAACTATGAAGTTAAGTCGCACGAAAAGTATTATAGAGTGCGGATACTTATGATCTCGCCAGGAGCTTGCCCCTGGGCAGCCACTCCTCCTTGCTGTAGGCGGCCTTGGTGGAGTGATCCTGAAAGGACGCCTTTCCATTCTTCGGTGTCCTAGCCTCCCCCTGTGTGGCGGCTTTTCTTTTCTTCTCCTCCCCAGTGCAGGGAGGGGGAATTTCTTCATGTTTCCCCTGTCTCCGCGGGAGGAATCTGCCTCACCGTCCTCGGACGACGAGTCTATTACGACCTTGTGCCGGAGACCCTTCCTGGTCCCCCCGGCCGCCTTCTTAGACCCTTCGGCCTCCCCAGATGGGGCGGCCCTCCTCTTCTTCTCCTCCCCTTCATGGGAGGAGCACGCCTCATCGTCTTCGGACGAGGCGTCCGGTGCAACCTTGCACCGGAGACCCTTCCTGGTCCCTGTGGCCTTCTTTTCGGCCTTCTTCTCCGGCGCCTTGTAAGGCGCCGAAACTAGCATCTCCTTTAGGAGTGTGGTTGCTGGATCTTCTGGCCGTGGAGCCGGACATTCAATCCGCTCCCCCGTCACCACGTAATCCTATTCGATAAACACGGTGACTTAAAATCTTCCCACGAATACGCTGGGAAAGGTACATCTAGTGATGATCGGAGAACTTACCGGATTGGTGAGCCGCGTGGCGCTCAGTCTGCGGTCCTCGGATGTGGGAGGAGGTACTTCGGTGGCCTTGAACAGCACCTTCCAAACGTCCTTACGCATCATGTGGAAAAGCTCTCGCAGCGTCTGGTGTTCGGCCGGATTGAACTCCCAATGATTGAATGCCCGTCTTTGGCACGGAAGGATCTGGCGGAAGAGCATAACCTGGACCACGTTGACAAGCTTTATCTTCTTGTCCATCATGTTTTTGATGCAGTTCTGAAGTCCGGTCAGTTCCGCGGGTTCGCCCCAGGCCAGGCCCTTCTTTTCCCAGGACGTGAGCCGCATGGGGATTCCGGATCAGAATTTGGGGGCCGCCGCCCAGTTGGCATCATGCAGCTTGGTGATGTAGAACCACCCCGATTGCCACCCTTTCACGGTCTCCACAAAGGAGCCGTCAAGCCAGGTAACATTGGGCATCCTGCCCACCATGGCGCCTCCGCACTCCGCTTGCTGGCCGCTCACGATCTTTGGCTTCACGCAGAAGATTCATAGCCACAGGCCAAAGTGGGGCTTGATGCGGAGGAAGACCTTGCACACGACGATAAACACCGAGATGTTGAGGACGGAATTTGGGGCTAGATCATGGAAGTCTAGCCCATAGTAAAACATGAGCCTGCGGACAAATGGGTGAAGTAGAAATCCTAGTCCGCGGATGAAATGAGAGAGGAACACTACTCTTTCCCGAGACTTTGGAGTGGGGGTGATCTGTCCCTCCGCTAGAAGCCTATGCGCGATGTTTGCGGCCAGGTATCCGGCCGCCCGAAGCTTGGTAATGTCCTCCTCCGTGACGGAGGAGGCCATCCACTTGCCTCCCGCTCTGGACATGCTGCGAATGGTCCTACGAAGAAGGTGATAACTTGGGCGCTGGGGCTCGAGAGTGTGAGAATGGATGAGCAAAGGAGGAAGAAGGCGTGGGTAAAAATGGGAGATCGTTATCCCTTTATAGAGGTGGCGAAAACTGTGCGCCTCCCCGCTTGCCTGATAAAATCACTTATTTTCCAAGCGCCACGTTAAATGGCACGGTTGGGTTACCCGTACCCGTATTAATGAGGATCCCATGATAAGGGGACATGATCTCTGCTTCGACAAGACGTGCCAAGGAAACCGCCTCGCAATATGTGCGCTGGCTGGTTGTGGGAAAACGGTTCGAATAATGACTTGGCCATAGTGTGATGTCACGTTATCTAAAGTTGTCAGTAGGTTATATTTGTGGAATATTGTTCTCTCTATGATGGTATGTGAAATTCATCTTGCAGAGCCGGACACGATTTAAGTGTTCGAGATTTACTTTGGAGTATTCAGAAATGGAACCCGCCTTGCAATGCCGGAGACAATCTGCACGCCGGACTCATCGTCATTGAAGCCTGGTTCAGGGGCTACTGAGAGAGTCCTGGATAAGGGGGTATCTGGACAACCAGACTATATACTTTGGCCGGACTATTGGACTATGAAGATACAAGATTCAAGACTTCGTCCCATGTCCGGATGGGACTCTCCTTTGCGTGGAAGGCAAGCTTGGTGATTCGGATGTTAGATCTCCTTATCTGTAACCGACTGTGTGTAACCCTAGCCTCCTCCGGTGTCTATAAAAACCGGAGGGTTTAGTCCATAGGACCAGAACAATCATAATCATAGGCTAGCTCCTAGGGTTTAGCCTCTACGATCTCGTGGTCGATCAACTCTTGTAGTACTCATATCATCAAGATCAATCAAGCAGGAAATAGGGTATTACCTCCATCGAGAGGGCCCGAACCTGGGTAAAACATCATGTCCCCTGCCCCTGTCACCATTATCCTTAGACTCACAGTTCGGGTTCCCCTACCCGAGATCCGCCGGTTTTGACACCGACAAACGGGTCTGCAACATTCAGATCCTTATGTATTTTGAAAATCTCTATGTCTCCCTGCTTTACTAAATCTCAGATGGAGTTGAAGCGTCTCTTGATGTGTTTGGTCTTTTTGTGAAATCTGGATTCCTTCGCTAAGGCAATGGCTCCAGTATTGTCACCAAAGATTTTCATTCGACCGGATGCACTAGGTATTACACCTAGATTGGATATGAACTCCTTCATCCGGACTCCTTTATTTGCTGCTTCTGAAGCAGCTATGTACCCCGCTTCAGACATCGATCCCGCCACGACGCTCTTCTTGGAACTGCATCAACTGACAGCTCCACCATTCAGCAAAAATACGTATCCGGATTGTGACTTAGTGTCATCCGGATCAGTGTCAAAGCTAGCATCAACATAACCATTTACAACAAGCTCTTTGTCACCTCCATAAACGAGAAACATATTCCTAGTCCTTTTCATGTACTTCAGGATGTTCTTGACCACTGTCCAGTAATCCACTCCTGGATTATTTTGGTACCTCCCTGCTAAACTTATAGCAAGGCACACATCAGGTATGGTACACAACATAGCATACATGATAGAACCTATGGCTGAGGCATAGGGAATGACTTTCATTTTCTCTCTATCTTCTGCAGTGGTTGGGCATTGAGTCTGACTCAACTTCACACCTTGTAACGCAGGCAAGAACCCTTTCTTTAACTGATCTATTTTGAACTTCTTCAAAACTTTATCAAGGTATGTGCTTTTTGAAAGTCCTATCAAGCGTATTGATCTATCTCTATAGATCTTGATGCCTAATATATAAGCAGCTTCACCAAGGTCTTTCATTAAAAAACTCTTATTCAAGTATCCTTTTATGCTATTCAGAAATTCTACATCATTTCCAATCAACAATATGTCATCCACATACAATATTAGAAATGCTATAGAGCTCCCACTCACTTTCTTGTAAACACATGCTTCTCCAAAAGTCTGTATAAAACCATATGCTTTGATCACCTCATCAAAGCGTATATTCCAACTCTAAGATGCTTGCACCAGTCCATAAATGGATCGCTGGAGCTTGCACACTTTGTTAGAACCTTTAGGATCGAAAAAACCTTCTGGTTACATCATATACTACTCTTCTTTAAGAAATTCATTAAGGAATGTAGTTTTGACATCCATTTGCCAGATTTCATAATCATAAAATGCGGCAATTGCTAACATGATTCGGACAGACTTAAGCATCGCTACAGGTGAGAACGGCTCATCATAGTCAACTCCTTGAACTTGTCGAAAACACTTTGCAACAAGTAGAGCTTTATAGACAGTAACATTACCATTAGAGTCAATCTTCTTCTTGAAGATCCATTTATTCTCTATGGGTCGCCGATCATCGGGCAGATCCACCAAAGTCCACACTTTGTTCTCATACATGGATCCTATCTCAGATTTCATGGCCTCAAGCCATTTATCGGAATCTGGGCTCGCCATAGCTTCTTAATAATTCGTAGGTTCGTCATGGAGAAGTAAGATGACCTCTAGAACAGGATTACCATACCAATCTGGTGCAGATCGTGCTCTGCCAGACCTACGAGGTTCTATAGCAACTTGATCTATAGCTTCATGATCTTCATCATTAGCTTCCTCTCCAGTTGGTGTAGGCATCACGGGAACATATTTCTCGAATGAGCTACTTTTCAAATTGAGAGAACGTACAATTACCTCATCAAGTTCTACTTTCCTGCCACTCACTTCTTTCGAGAGAAACTACTCCTCTAGAAAGGTTTCGTTCTTAGCAACAAAAATCTTGCCTTCGGACTTGTGGTAGAAAGTGTACCCAATTGTTTCCTTAGGGTATCCTATGAAGGCACATTTCTACAATTTGCGTTCGAGCTTATCGGGTTGAAGCCTTTTGACATAAGCATCGCATCCCCAAACTTTAAGAAACGACAGCTTAGGTTTGTTGCCAAACCACACTTCATACGGTGTCGTCTCAACGGATTTTGACGGTGCCCTGTTTAAAGTGAATGCAGTTGTCTCTAATGCTTAACCCCAAAACAATAGTGGTAAATTGGTAAGTGACATCATAGATCACACCATATCTAATAAAGTGCGGTTACGATGTTCGGGCACACCATTACGCTGTGGTGTTCGAGGTGCTGTGAGCTTTGAAACTATTCCACATTGTTTTAAATGAAGGCCAAACTCGTAACTCAAATATTCTCCTCCACGATCAGATCATAGAAACTTTATTTTCTTGTTACGATGATTCTCCACTTCACTCTGAAATTCTTTGAACTTTTCAAATGTTTCAAACTTGTGTTTCATTAAGTAGATATACCCATATCTGCTCAAATCATCTGTGAAGGTCAGAAAATAACGATACCCGCCACGAGCATCGACACTCATTGGAACGCATACATCGGTATGTATTATTTCCAATCAGTCACTAGCTCGTTCCATTGTTCCAGAGAACGGAGTTTTACTCATCTTGCCCATAAGGCACGGTTCACAAGTATCAAATGATTCTTAATCAAGTGGTTCCAAAAGTCCATATTTATGGAGTTTCTTCATGCGCTTTACATCGATATGACCCAAACGCCAGTGCCACAAATAAGTTGCACTATCATTATGAACTTTACATCTTTTGGCATCAATATTATGAATTTGTGTACCATCACGATCAAGATTCAATAGAAATAGACCACTCTTCAAGGGTGCATGACCATAAAAGGTATATTACTCATATAAATAGAACAACCATTATTCTCTAATTTAAATGAATAACTATCTCGCGCTAAACAAGATCCAGGTATAATGTTCATGCTCAACGCTGGCACCAAATAACAATTATTCAGGTCTAAAACTAATCCCGAAGGTAGATGTAGAGGTAGCGTGCCGACGACAATCACACCAACCTTGGAACCATTTCCGACGCGCATCGTCACCTCATACTTAGCCAATCTTCGTTTAATCCGTAGTCCCTGCTTCGAGTTACAAATATGAGCAACTTGAACCGGTATCAAATACCCAGGCACTACTATGAGAATTAGTAAGGTACACATCAATAACATGTATATCAAATATACCTTTGTTCACTTTGCCATCCTTCTTATTCGCCAAATACTTGGGGCAGTTCCGCTTCCAGTGACCAGTCCCTTTGCAGTAGGCACACTCAGTTTCAGCCTTGGATCCATTTTTAGGTTTCTTCCCGGGAGTGAAAACTTGCTTGTCATTCTTCTTGAAGTTCCCCTTCTTTTTACCCTTGCCCTTCTTCTTGAAACTAGTGGCCTTGTTAACCATCAACAATTGATGTCGTTCTTGATTTCTACCTTCGCGGCCTTTAGCATTGTGAAGAGCTCAGGAATAGTCTTTTCCATCCCTTGCATAGTGTAGTTCATCATGAAGCCTTTGTAGCTTGGAGGCAGTGATTGAAGAACTTTGTCAATGACACAATTATCTGGAAGATTAACTCCCAGCTGAGTAAAGTGATTATGGTACCCAAACATTCTGAGTATGTGCTCACTAACAGAACTGTTCTCCTCCATCTTGCAACTATAGAACTTGTTGGGGACTTCATATCTCCCAACTCAGGCATTTGCTTGAAATATTAACTTCAACTCCTGGAACATCTCATATGGTCCATGACGTTCAAAACGTCTTTGAAGCCACGATTCTAAGCCCTAAAGCATGGCACACTAAACTAACGAGTAGTCATCAGATCGAACTTGCCAGGCGTTCACAATGTCAACTTCTACTCCTGCAGCATGGCTTGTAGCCACCGGTGCATCAAGGACATAATTCTTCTGTGCAACAATGAGGATAATCCTCAAGTTACGTACCCAGTCCGTGTAGTTGCTACCATCATCTTTCAACTTAGATTTCTCTAGGAACGCATTAAAATTCAAAGGAACGGTAGCACAGGCCATTAATCTACAACATAGATATGCAAAAAACTATCAAGACTAAGTTCATGATAAATTAAGTTCAATTATAATCATATTACTTAAGAACTCCCACTTACATAGACATCCCTCTAGTCATATAAATGATATGTGATCCAAATCAACTAAACCATGTCCGATCATCATGTGAGATGGAGTAGTCTTCAATGGTGAACATCACTATGTTGATCATATCTACTATATGATTCATGTTCGATCTTTCGGTCTCCAGTGTTCCGAGGCCATATCTGTATATGCTAGGCTCATCAAGTTTAACCCGAGTATTCTGCTTGTGCAAATCTGGCTTTAGCACCCGATCATCACGTGGTGTCTCAGCATGAATAACTTTCGCAATGGTACATACTCGGGGAGAACACTTGTACCTTGAAATTTTAGTGAGGGATCATCTTATAATGCTACCACCGTACTAAGCAAAATAAGATGCATAAAAGATAAACATCACATGCAATTAAAATATGTGACATGATATGTCCATCATCATCTTGTGCTTTTGATCTCCATCATTGAAGCAACGTCATGATATCCATCGTCACCGGGTTGGCACCTTGATATCCATCATAGTGTCATGGTTGTCTCACCAACCATTGCTTCTACGACTATCGCTACCACTTAGTGATAAAGTAAAGCAATTACATAGTGCTTGTATTTCATACAATAAAGCGACAATCAGATGGCTCCTGCCAGTTGCCGATAACTTCTACAAAACATGATCATCTCATACAACAATCTTTATATCACATCATGTCTTGACCATATCACATCACAACATGCCCTGCAAAAAAAATTAGACGTCCTCTACTTTGTTTGTTGCAAGTTTTATGTGCCTGCTACGGGCTGCTAGCATGAACCGTATATACGTACGGCACAAAAACCACGACGGTCATTTATCAAGTTTGTTGTTTTAACCTTCACAAGGACCGGCCGCAGTCAAGTTCGATTCAACTAAAGTGGGAGAAACAGACACCCGCCAGCCACCTTTATGCAAAACTAGTTGCATGTCTGTCGGTGGAACCGGTCTCATGAATGTGTTCATGTAAGGTTGGTCTGGGCCGCTTCATCCAACAATACCGCCGAATCAAAATAAGACATTGGTGGTAAGCAGTATGATGATCCCCTCCCATAACTCTTTGTGTACTACTCGTGCATATCATCTACACATAGACCTGGCTCGGATGCCACTGTCGGGAAACGTAGCATGCAATTTCAAAAAAATTCCTACGCTCATGCAAGATCTATCTAGGAGATGGATAGAAATGAGAGGGGAGAGTGTGTACATGTACCCTCGTAGACCGAAAGCGAAAGCATTAGCTTAACGCGGTTGATGTAGTCGAACGTCTTCTCGAATCAACTGATCATGTACCGAATGTACGACACCTCCGAGTTCTGCACACGTTCAGATCAATGACGTCCCTAGAACTCTTGATCTAGTAGAGGTACGAAGTATCCGATGAGTTCTGTCATCATGATGACATGATGACAATGTTGGTGAATTGATCCGCACATGGCTTCGCCTAAGCACTACGACAATATGACCGGAGGAGTAAACGGTGGAGGGGGGCACCACACACGGCTAAGAGACAACGGTTGTGCTTTGGGGTCCCCCCTACCCCCGTATATAAAGGAGGAGGGGGAGGCTGCCGGCCCCTAGGGGCGCGCCAAGTGGGGGGAGTCCCACTAGGACTCCCAGTCCTAGTTGGCTCCCCCCTTCCTTCCAACGGAGAGGAGGAAAGGGGAAAGGGGGAGAGGGATAAGGAAAGGGGGCCCTCCCCTAGTCCAATTCGGACTCCCCATGGGGGGGCGCACCACCACCTCGTGGCATGCCTCTCCACTCCCCCATGGCCCAATAAGGCCCATTACTTTCCTGGGGGGTTCCGGTAACCCCTCGGTACTCCAAAAAATACCCAAACCTCTCTGAAACCATTCCGGTGTCCAAATATAACCTTCCAATATATCAATATTTAGCTCTTGACCATTTCGAGACTCCTCGTCATGTCCGTGATCTCATCCAGGACTCCGAACAACCTTCGGTCACCAAAACACATAACTCATATAATACTTATCGTCATCAAATGTTAAGCGTGTGGACCCTATGGGTTCGAGAACTATGCCGACATGAACGACACACCTCTCTAGTCATTAACCAATAGCGGAACCTAGATGCTCATATTGGTTCCCACATATTCTATGAAGATCTTTATCGATCGAACCGCAATGTCAACATACGTTATTCCTTTTGTCATCGGTATGTTACTTGCCCCAGATTCGATTGTCGGTATCTTCATACCTAGTTCATCTCGTTACTGGCAAGTCGCTTTACTCGTTTTGTAGTGCATCATCCCATAAATAAATCATTATTCACATTGCATGCAAGGCTTCATATGATGTGCATTACCGAGAAGGCCCAGAGATACCTATTCGATACTCGGAGTGACAAATCCTAATCTCGATCTATGCCAACCCAACAAACAACTTCAGAGATACATGTAGAGCATCATTATAATTACCCAGTTACATTGTGACATTTGATAGCACACAAGGCATTCCTTTAGTGTCCGGGAGTTGCATAATCTCATAGTCACAGGAATATATATTTGACACGAAGAAAGAAATAGCAACAAAACTAAACGATCATTATGCTAAGCTAATAGATGGGTCTTCTCTATCACATCATTCCACTAATGATGTGGCCCCGTTTATCAAATGACAACTCATGTCTATGGCTAGGAACCTTAACCATCTTCGATCAACGAGCTAGTCTAGTAGTGGCATACTAGGGACACATTGTGTTGTCTATGTATTGACACACGTATCAAGTTTTCGGTTAATACAATTCTAGCATGAATAATAAAAATTTATCATGAATAAGGAAATATAAAATAACAACTTCATTATTACCTCTAGGACATATTTCCTTCATATCACTGCCCACAACTCTGTGTGTTCTACTCGTGCATATCATCTACGCATAGACCTCGGATGCCACTGTTGGGAAACGTTGCCTGGAAAAAAAATCTACGCACATGCAAGATCTATCCATAGAGATGCATAGCAACAAGGGTGAGAATGTGTCTACGTAACCTCGTAGACCGTAAGCGGAAGCGTTAGTAATGCGGTTCATGTAGTCAAACTTCTTCTTGATCCAACCGATCGAGTATCAAACGTACGACACCTCTGCGTTCAGCACATGTTCAGCTCGGTGACGTCCTTGCCTTCTTGATCTAGCAAGACGGTGAAGTAGTGGATGAGTTCCGGCAGCACGACGGCGTGGTGATGGTAGTGGTGATGCTATCTCCATAGGGTTTCACCCAAGCACTACGAAAATATGACCGATGGACGAAACTATGGAGGGGGGCGCCGCACATGGCTAAGAGATTGTCGTTGCTTTGTGTGGCGCCCCCTCCCACACATATATATATATAGGTGTGGGGGGAGGGAGGAGCATCCACGGAGGCACCCCAAGTGGGGCCGAATCCTACTTGGGGTCCTGCCCCTTGCCGCGTTCCCCTTGCGTTTCTAGGCGAGCGGGGAAAGGCAAGGGAGGGTGGCTCCCCCGTTTCCTTTCTCCCATGTGGAGGGGAAGGCAGGAGGGGCTAGCTGTTGTAGGGTGAAACCCTAAGATGGATCTTTTCACACTTGGAGGGGAAAAGAGGAAGAACACCAAGAACATAAAGAGGAATTCACTTCAACAGTACCAAATGACACATCCACTAGAATAGCAACACAAGATCCACAAATCACAAACACAATCAAAGGAAAGATACAATGATAGAGTTCTTCCCACTCCTAGGAGATGAGGTCTTGATGATAGTAGTCTTCTCCAAGATGGAGGTCTTGAAATCCACAAGTGGATCCTCTCCAAAGAGGCCTTGATCTCCAATGGAGGTGGTAGAAGGAGGAAAGTTCACAAATATCGCATCTAATACTTTGCTAACCCTAAACATAGCCCTAGGTACGACATATAGGCTTGGGGTCGAAGTGGATGAAGAGGAGGCCCAAAACGCAACCTCAGCCACCCATCATGTAGAGCCCGTGTGCACGGGGTAAGTTGGGCTCGTGCACACGGGGTTTTCTTGCGCCAACTCTCTAAGTAGTTCGTGGGCACGGGGTCTCGGGGGCCCGTGGGCATAGTGTCGCCAGGGATTTCCAGAGTTGCTACTGTAGGGCTCCGTCTTGTTCTTCGTGGTCGTGGGGTGATTCTCCTACTTCTTGGTGATGCTCATGAGCTCCTTAGCGGTGTTCCTCCTCGTACCTAATGAGGCATAGTGTATTTTGGTGAGGTAGCAACCAAGTCCCACTTGTATCCATATGTATGTCGACTAGGAAGGAGTTCACCTCAGTTTCCATTGCATGTGCTCTAGCTCTTGTCATGGGTCCACATGGTGCTTGATGTGTTGGTGTAGAGTCCATGGGGATGTTGGCAGGATGCTCCGCATCATCTCCCCCTTTGGAGAGATCCATCCCCGGACCATGATCTTCATCACCATGGTACTTGGCGAAGTCTTAGACATTGAATATGTCGCTTACATTGTACTTGTCTTGTGGGATGTCAATCTTGCAAGCGTTGTCGTTGTAGAGTGCTAGCACCTTGAAAGGTCCATCGACTGATGGACGTAGCTTTGACTTGCGTTCATCAAGAAAGCGCTCCTTTCAAAGATGAATCCATACGAGATCTCCCGGTTGGAACACCATTGGTGTCTTGTTGATGTTGAGCTTGTTGGAGACGCGATGTACTTAACGCTCGATCGTTGCCCTTGTATCTTCATGCATATTCTTGAGAAAACTTGCCCTTGCACTTGCATCCACGTTTGCGCATTTGTGGAGCGGGAGATGTAGAATGTCCAATGGGGACAATGGGTTGAATCCGTAGACAACCTCGAATCGGGACTTGCCAGTAGTTGTGTGTCGAGCTCGATTGTAGGCGTACTCGGCGACGGGTAAGCACTCCTCCCACTCCTTGATGTTCTTCTTTATCAACACGCGTAGTAGAGTGGTGAGCGTCCGGTTAGTTACTTCGGTTTGGCCATCGGTTTGTGGGTGATATGCCGTGGAGTATAGAAGCTTGATGCCGAGCTTGGCGCAAATTGTCTTCCAAAAATAGCTTAGGAACTTGACGTCCCGGTCCGATACTATGGTCCTTGGCACTCCATGCAACCTCAAGATTTCCCTACAAAAGAGATTAGCAATATGTGAAGCATCATCTATCTTGTTACATGGTATGAAATGTGCCATTTTTGAGAATTGGTCTACAACTACAAAGACGAAGTCCTTTCCATTGCGAGTTCTGGGCAAACCAAGCACGAAATCCATACTAATATCCTCCCATGATTGATATGGAATTGGAAGTGGCATGTGTAAACCATGAGATTGGGCTTTGGACTTAGCTTTGCGACATGTAGAGCATTTTTTGGTGAAGCGTGCCACATCGCAGAACATATTTGGCCAAAAGTACTTGAAGGAGAGTGTGGTGAAGGTCTTGTCGTGACTGAAATGTCCCATGAGTCCACCTCCATGAGCCTCTTGCAAAAGCAACAAACGAAGAGAAGACTCAAGTATACAAAGTTTGTTAGCATGCATAAGGTAGCCATCTTTGAGATAAAATTTCTCCCAAAAAGTGTGAGTAAGACATTTGGCATAAGGTAATGCAAAGGAAGGATCATTCACATAAAGATCTTTAATATGCTCAAAGTCAATAACATTTAACTCAAGTTGATTAACAAGCATGCATATGCGGGAAAGAGCATCTGCCACTACATTTTCTTTTCCCTTAATGTACTTGATGACATAAGGAAAAGACTCAATAAATTATATCCATCTAGCATTGCGTTTATTCAACTTAGTTTGACCTTCAAGGTACTTTAGTGTCTCATGATCGGTATGTGTGACAAATTCATGTGGGCGAAGATAATGTTCCCAAACATGCAATACTCGCACTAGAGCATACAATTCTTTGTCGTATATAGGGTAGTTAAGTTGAGCACCGGAGAGTTTTTCACTAAAATATGCAATGGGTCGCTTTTCTTGCATCAAGAATCCACCAATTCCATGACCGCCAGCATCACAATGAACCTCAAAAGTTTTGGTGAAATCGGGTAATGCAAGAATTGGGGCATGTGTAAGCAAATATTTGAGCTCATCAAATGCGGTAGATTGGGATGTTCCCCAAACAAAAGGTGCATTTTTCTTACTCAAAGCATGCAATGGTGTGGCAATAGTGCTAAAGTTTTTCACCAAGCGACGATAGAAACCCGCTAGACCAAGGAAACTATGCACTTGTTGCAAATTAGTGGGTTGGGGCCAAGTTTTAATTGCATCAATTTGAGAGTCATCTACATGAACTCCCTTGGAAGACACGACAAAGCCCAAGAAAACTATCTTGTCAACACCAAATGTGCATTTCTCCATATTTGCATAGAGACGCTCTTTCCTAAGTGTTTGCAAAACATCCCTAAAATGATTCGCATGCTCTTTGAGGGATTTGCTAAACACGAGAATGTCGTCAAAGTAGACTACAACAAACACACCTATGTAAGGACGAAGCACATAATGCATAAGTCGCATGAAAGTATCGGGTGCTTCCGATACGCCCATAGGCATGACTAACCACTCATACAAACCAAACCTAGTTTTGAAAGCAGTTTTCCATTCATCACCCTCTTGTATGCGGATTTGATAATAACCACTTTTAAAATCAAACAGAAGCACAAGGAGGCCTTACTTAAATGGATTGATTTCCTTCCTCCTTAAGGGGAGTGGCTTTTGTTCTATTTTGTATATTTGTAGATATCAGGACTAGACTAGTTGTATAGCTTCCTTTTGCTTTTTTTTATTCCTCATCTTGATGATACCTTGTACTACCTATGTTTTTCTTTGCATTAATAAAATGATGTGGGGTGCAAGCCCTGCAGTCTTCAAGGTCAAAAAAAAAACTTTTAAAATCAACTTTTGAGAAAATAGTGGCACCGCTAAGCTCATCTAACATATCATCGAGTCATGGAATGGAATGCCTATAGCGAACGGTGATAGCACAGATAGGTCTACAATAAGAACACATGTGAAAACTACCGTGTGACGCCGGATAATTAAGCTACAGTAGTATCCACTAATGATGCCAGGTCATCGCTCTTACTATTGCTAATCCTCGGTTGATCCAAATTGCAATCCAAATTCAAATTGAAAATAAAAGTCCGAATTTCAAACTTCTCAAACATGCAAAATAAAATGTTCAGAGTGTTGCAAATATTCCATAACTATTTATGGTTGTGAAGCAACAATTTTAGAGAGTCATTAAATGCACTGAAATAATTTAAACAGTGCCTTAAATAGTAAATTAAATGTCTTTTATCAATAATAAAATTTTAAACTATTTTATTTAGTTCCAAACTTTGATGGCAGTGGCATGTTTAGTAGCACTAATTTAGGGGCTAGTGTTATATTTTTATAAAACTAAAATATGCTAATAGTAAAATAAAATAGTAAATAAAAATGAATAAAAGAAAGGATAAGAAAAACGAAATATAAAAAGATAAAACCTCTCCCTACCCTAGGCCTTGGCCTAGCTAGCTGGCCAGGCCAGCCCACCGCGCCCCGTCCCCCTCCTCTGTTCACAGAGGAGGCGTGGACAGCGCTGATGGCCGCCACAGCCCCGGCCATCGCCGTCGCGCCCATCCACCGCTCCCCCCTCGCCTATGTCTTCCCACGGCCAAAACCCTAGCTGGCACCTCCTCATTCCCTTTCCCCTCGTCTCCCTCGCCAGATCCGCACCACCGACGCCGCTCTCCGCCATCGCTGTGCGCCCACATCACCGGCCATCTTGCCCTACCGCGGCCACCATGTGCCCCAACGACTAGGACCACATCCGTCCGCTTCGCCGTCATCCTCTACATCGACCGGTGCCACCCGTTGGAGCTCCTCACCGCTCCGGTGTCGGATCGAAGTTTCTTCCTCCTCGGGTCGCCGGCAAAACACGACAACACCGGCCACCTCTGCTGCTTCGAAGCAACTCGACGGGCTTCCTTGTGCCTGCTCGATGAGCACCTCCTCTCCCCTCACGTTCTTGCATTGTAGGTCGCCGTCCCCGAGCACGTTCGAGTTCCCACGTACACGTACGTGCGTGCATCCTCCAACTGCTCTCTATCCTTGTTGCTGCCGCCGCTAGCGCTAATTCTTGGCGTCACCGCTGCTAGTTGCCGCTCTTGCTACCTGATGCTACTACCGCTGCTACTTGCCCTGCCTGTTGCCGTTGCTGCTGCCGCAAGCAGTTGCTCTACTGCTACTGCTGTCGCCGGCGCTTCCTGCGCGCGCTCGTTGGAGCACCCCGGTCGCGCCCATGCCTACGCGCGCCCGTCTGCCTCGCGCCCGCCCGCCCGTGTCCCTATCTTTTGCGTCGCCCGCTTCGTCTCGCCGTCGCCCCACGAACGGCCTTGCCTCCCCTGCTGCAGCGTCCCCGCCTGCTTGCTCCTCCTCTACTGTACTATTGCTAGCTACTGTAGCTGCTAGCTAGCTTTGCTAAAACTACACTGACTAACCCTCTAGACAGCCCCTAAATTGTAGCAAAACAACTACTAACAAGCCAAAATAAAATATGAGTAGGTAGTATACTTGACAAACTCCATTTTATCCCACTGGACCAAATCCTTTTGACGCATGGTTCTAGTTTTCTGGGAATAGAAGTCTCTAACTTGAGCTTCTCCTCCCTAGCTTTGATAAGAGCATTGGTAATGTGCTCGGTGAAGGCAATATTGAGTGTACTAATGTGGGGGTCTTTAGCCATTCTTTGCAGAAAAGTGATAACTTCAGAAAGACTACAATTATCAAAATCAAGTTCACTACCATTAATTAAAGTGGTGGTGATGTCATCTAAGCTTATTCTCTTGGTAGTCTCTAAGTTTATAGGACCTTCTTGTCCTAAAGTTGAGGTATTAGCATCACCATTAATAGGTCCATTGGGACTAGGGATGTGTTGGGTGCTAAAAGTTTTGAGATCCTCAACAACTTGTATGGTGGCTAGTGTGGTGTGTGTAGGAAGTCTCTTAATCCTATCTTCCTCTTCTTTCTCTCTAGCATATCTATCCTTAAGCTTGGCTAGCATTCTAATGTTTTCATTGATTTGCACTTGGATAGCATTCATAGGTGTGGTTTTCCTCTCCTCAAGGGGAGAAGTTCTAATTTTGAGCATCTCTACATCATGAGATATGTTGTCTACCTTCAAAGAGAGACTATCTAATTTTTCTAGTTTCTCTTCTACACTCTTGTTGAAGGCTTTTTGAGAAGTTATGAAGTCCTTAAGCATCCTCTCTAGTTCAGAAGTGGAGTTTTTGGTGCTAGGATAAGTCTTGTTGTTCCCATAAGATTAGAGGGGAACGGTCTAGGATTGTTGCTACCAAAATTACTCCTGTAAGCATTATTGTTGAAGTTGTTCCTAGAGATAAAATTAACATCTACTTGCTCTTGAGCAACCAAAGAATTTAAAGGAACATCATAAGGATGCTTAGTAAGTAAAGACATGATCAAGTCAACCTTATCATTAAGAGAGGATATCTCCTCAACATAGTTTACCTTCCTACCTGTTGGAGCTTTTTCAGTGTGCCATTGAGAATAGTTTGTCATCATCTCGTCCAATAGCTTCGTGGCAGCACCAAGTGTAGTTGACATAAAGGTTCCTCCCGCGGCCGAGTCCAACAGATTCCGCGAGATAATGTTGAGTCCTGCATAGAAAGTCGGGATAATCATCCAAGTAGTCAAACCATGTGTAGGGCAATTCTCAACAAGAGATTTCACGCGTTCCCAATCTTGGGCAACGTGTTCATTATCCAGTTGTTTAAAATTCATAATGTTACTTCTCAACTATAATCTTAGCAGGTGGGTAGTACTTCCCAATAAAAGCATCCTTGCACTTATCCCAAAAATCTATGCTATTCCTAGGCAAGGATTGAAGCCACACTTTAGCTCCTCCTCTCTAGGAGAAAGGAAAAGCTTAAGTTTAAAAATATCACCATCTACTTCTTTGTACTTTTGCATATCACAAAGCTCAAAAAAATTATTCAAGTGCAAAGCAGCATCATCTCCAGCACCGGAGAATTGTTATTTCATAACAAGATTTAGCAAAGTAGGTTTGATTTCATAAGAAGGTGCTGAAGTGGCAGGTGGAGCAATAGGAGTGCAAATAAAGGCATCGTTGTTGTGACTAGTGAATTCACACAACTTGGTGTTTTCAGTGGAACCCATAGCAGCAGCAACAAGCAAGAACAAGGCAACTAATTTTTTGTGGTTTTTGGTATAAGACTCTAAAGCAAAAACTAGAAAGTAAACTAACAAGACTAAAAAGCAAAGGTAAAAGAAAGTGTGCAACTCCCCTATCTTGAAGATTGGAGTCCCCAGCAACGGCGCCAGAAATTTGCTTGATGGCACTGAAGTAGTGCTCCTCGTTGGCTACCCCAAGTGGAAAGTTGAGAAGTAGACAACAGCAAGTTTCCCTCGGTGAAGATACCAAGGTTATCTACCAGTATGACTCTAAGTGATTCAAGTAGGTGGCAACGGCGTCAGAAATCTGGCTCTGCCTAGGGAGTTGTCGTGGACCTGCACACAACAACAAATAACTTTGCTCCCAACGAGTTCAGAGGGGTTGTCAATCCCTCTGGCCTTGTTATTTACAAAGGATCAAGCGCAAGGGGAAAAATAGTAATGGTGATTGCAATGGAAAGGAAACAAAAGCAGTAAATGACAGAGGTGAAAAGAATGGTGGAAATATGGACCGAGGTCCCATGATGTTCACTAGTGATGTCTCTCTCCCAAAAGACGATAAAACAACTATGTTGGGTGAACAAATTATAGTCGGGCAATTGACAGAATTATAAACACACCGCAATGCTAATTATGCACAAGAAAGCTAGAGGCTCAAAAGTATGGGCAGTACGCTAAGACAAGTAGACCGAAATCCATCTGCATCTACTCACTAATCATCCACCTTGAGATATTTATCCAGAACATCTCGCTGGTATTAAGTTGTGAGCCCCACCCAAAGTGTAAACCCAAAGCAACAGACAACTACATTAACAAACTTTGCATAAGTTAAACAATCCTCACAACCGTGGTTACAAGCACCGTTGTTTTTTGCCTGGTGGCCACGGTGTTGGGGAACGTTGCAGAAAACAAAAATTTTCCTACTCGTTTCACCAAGATCATCTAGGAGTTCATCTGGCAACGAGTGAATGGATGCATCTACATACCTTGTAGATCGCGAGCGGAAGCGTTCAAAGAACGGTGATGATGTAGTCGAACTCGACGTGATCCAAATCACCGGATGACCAGCGCCGAACGGACGGCACCTCCGCGTTCAACACACGTACGGAACAGCCACGTCTCCTCCTTCTTGATCCAGCAAGGGAGGGAGGAGAGGTTGAGGGAGATGGCACCAGCAGCAGCACGACGGCGTGGTGTTGATGGAGCTGCAGTACTCCGGCAGAGCTTCGCTAAGCACTATGGAGGTTGAGGAGGTGTTGGGGAGGGAGAAGGAGGCAACCAAAGGCCAAGGACTCAAGGTATGAAGTCCCTCCTCTCCCCCACTATATATAGGGGTGCCAAGGGGGGGTGGCCGGCCCTAGGAGATCCAATCTCCTAGGGGTGCGGCGGCCAAGGGGGGTTTCCCTCCCCCCCCAAGGCACCTAGGAGGTGCCTTCCCTCTAGGACTCTTCCCCCTTGAAACCCTAGGCGCATGGGCCTATGTGGGGCTGGTGCCCTTGGCCCAAGCAGGCCAAGGCGCACCCCCTACAGCCCATGTGGCCCCCGGGGATGGGTGGCCCCACCCGGTGGGCCCCCGGGACCCCTCCGGTGGTCCCGGTACAATACCGATAACCCCGAAACTTGTCCCGATGCCCGAAACAGGACTTCCCATATATAAATCTTTACCTCCGGACCATTCCGGAACTCCTCGTGACGTCCGGGATCTCATCCGGGACTCCGAACAACATTCGGGTTACTGCATATACATATCCCTACAACCCTAGCGTAACCGAACCTTAAGTGTGTAGACCCTACGGGTTCGGGAGACAAGCAGACATGACCGAGACGACTCTCCGGTCAATAACCAACAGCGGGATCTGGATACCCATGTTGGCTCCCACATGCTCCACGATGATCTCATCGGATGAACCACGATGTCGAGGATTCAATCAACCCCGTACGCTATTCCCTTTGTCTATCGATATGTTACTTGCCCGAGATTCGATCGTCGGTATCCCAATACCTCGTTCAATCTCGTTACCGGCAAGTCACTTTACTCGTACCGTAATGCATGATCCCGTGACCAGACACTTGGTCACTCTGAGCTCATTATGATGATGCATTACCGAGTGGGCCCAGTGATACCTCTCCGTCATACGGAGTGACAAATCCCAGTCTTGATCCATGTCACCCAACAGACACTTTCGGAGATACCCGTAGTCTACCTTTATAGTCACCCAGTTACGTTGTGACGTTTGGCATACCCAAAGCACTCCTACGGTATCCGGGAGTTACACGATCTCATGGTCTAAGGAAAAGATACTTTGACATTGCAAAACTCTAGCAAACGAACTATACGATCTTGTGCTATGTTTAGGATTGGGTCTTGTCCATCACATCATTCTCCTAATGATGTGATCTCGTTATCAATGACATCCAGTGTCCATAGTCAGGAAACCATGACTATCTGTTGATCAACGAGCTAGTCAACTAGAGGCTCACTAGGGACATGTTGGTGTCTGTTATTCACACATGTATTACGATTTCCGGATAACACAATTATAGCATGAATAAAGACAATTATCATGAACAAGGAAATATAATAATAATGCTTTTATTATTGCCTCTAGGGCATATTTCCAACAGTCTCCCACTTGCACTAGAGTCAATAATCTAGTTACATTGTGATGAATCGAACACCCATGGAATTCTGGTGTTGATCATGTTTTGCTCTAGGGAGAGGTTTAGTCAACGGATCTGCTACATTCAGGTCCGTATGTACTTTACAAATCTCTATGTCTCCATCTTGAACATTTTCACGAATGGAGTTGAAGCGACGCTTGATGTGCCTTGTCTTCTTGTGAAACCTGGGCTCCTTGGCAAGTGCAATAGCTCCAGTGTTGTCACAGAAGAGCTTGATCGGCCCCGACGCATTGGGTATGACTCCTAGGTCGGTGATGAACTCCTTCACCCATATTGCTTCATGTGCTGCCTCCGAGGCTGCCATGTACTCCGCTTCACATGTAGATCCCGCCACGACGCTTTGCTTGCAACTGCACCAGCTTACTGCCCCACCATTCAAAATATACACGTATCCGGTTTGTGACTTAGAGTCATCCAGATCTGTGTCGAAGCTAGCGTCGACGTAACCCTTTACGACGAGCTCTTCGTCACCTCCATAAACGAGAAACATTTCCTTAGTCCTTTTCAGGTACTTCAGGATATTCTTGACCGCTGTCCAGTGTTCCTTGCCGGGATTACTTTGGTACCTTCCTACCAAACTGACGGCAAGGTTAACATCAGGTCTGGTACACAGCATGGCATACATAATAGAACCTATGGCTGAGGCATAGGGGATGACGCTCATCTCTTCTATATCTTCTGCCGTGGTCGGACATTGAGCTGAGCTCAATTTCATACCTTGCAACACAGGCAAGAACCCCTTCTTGGATTGATCCATATTGAACTTCTTCAATATCTTATCAAGGTATGTGCTTTGTGAAAGACCTATGAGGCGTCTTGATCTATCTCTATAGATTTTGATGCCTAATATATAAGCAGCTTCTCCAAGGTCCTTCATTGAAAAACTTTTATTCAAGTAGGCCTTGATGCTGTCCAAGAGTTCTATATCATTTCCCATCAAAAGTATGTCATCTACATATAATATGAGAAATGCTACAGAGCTCCCACTCACTTTCTTGTAAACGCAGGCTTCTCCATAAGTCTGTGTAAACCCAAACGCTTTGATCATCTCATCAAAGCGAATGTTCCAACTCCGAGATGCTTGCACCAGCCCATAAATCGAGCGTTGGAGCTTGCACACTTTGTCAGCATTCTTAGGATCGACAAAACCTTCCGGCTGCATCATATACAATTCTTCCTTAAGGAAACCATTAAGGAATGCCGTTTTGACGTCCATTTGCCATATTTCGTAATCATAGAATGCGGCAATTGCTAACATGATTCGGACGGACTTCAGCTTCGCTACCGGTGAGAAAGTCTCATCGTAGTCAACCCCTTGAACTTGTCGATAACCCTTAGCGACAAGCCGAGCTTTATAGATGGTCACATTACCATCCGCGTCTGTCTTCCTCTTAAAGATCCATTTATTTTCTATGGCTCGCCGCTCAACGGGCAAGTCAGTCAAAGTCCATACTTTGTTTTCATACATGGATCCTATCTCGGATTTCATGGCTTCTAGCCATTTGTCGGAATCCGGTCCCGCCATCGCTTCTTCATAGTTCGAAGGTTCACCGTTGTCTAACAACATGATTTCCAAGACAGGGTTGCCGTACCACTCTGGTGCGGAACGTGTCCTTGTGGACCTTCGAATTTCAGTAGGGGCTTGATCAGAAGTATCTTGATCATTATCATTAACTTCCTCTCTAGTCGGTGCTGGCACCTCAGGAACATTTTCTTGAGTTGCGCCATTTTCCGGTTCAAGAGGTAATACTTCATCAAGCTCTACTTTCCTCCCACTTACTTCTTTCGAGAGAAACTCTTTCTCCAGAAAGGACCCATTCTTGGCAACAAAGATCTTGCCTTCGGATCTGAGGTAGAAGGTGTACCCAATAGTTTCTTTTGGGTACCCTATGAAGACGCATTTTTCCGATTTGGGTTCGAGCTTTTCAGGTTGAAGTTTCTTGACATAAGCATCGCATCCCCAAACTTTTAGAAACGACAGCTTAGGTTTCTTCCCAAACCATAATTCATACGGTGTCGTCTCAACGGATTTCGACGGAGCCCTATTTAAAGTGAATGCGGCAGTCTCTAAAGCATAGCCCCAAAAGAAAGCGGTAAATCGGTAAGAGACATCATAGATCGCACCATATCTAACAGAGTGCGATTACGACGTTCGGACACACCATTACGCTGAGGTGTTCCAGGCGGCGTGAGTTGTGAAACTATTCCACATTTTCTTAAGTGTGCCCCAAACTCGTGACTCAAGTATTCTCCTCCACGATCTGATCGTAGAAACTTGATTTTCCTGTCACGTTGATTTTCAACCTCACTCTGAAATTCCTTGAACTTTTCAAAGGTTTCAGACTTGTGTTTCATTAAGTAGATATACCCATACCTACTTAAATCATCAGTGAGGGTGAGAACATAACGATAGCCACCGCGAGCCTCAACACTCATTGGACCGCACACATCAGTATGTATGATTTCCAATAAGTCGGTTGCTCGCTCCATTGTTCCTGAGAACGGAGTCTTGGTCATTTTACCCATAAGGCATGGTTCGCACGTGTCAAATGATTCATAATCAAGAGACTCTAAAAGTCCATCAGCATGGAGCTTCTTCATGCGTTTGACACCTATGTGACCAAGGCGGCAGTGCCACAAGTATGTGGGACTATCATTATCAACCTTACTTCTTTTGGTACTCACATTATGAATATGTGTAGCATCACGTTCGAGATTCATAAGGAATAAACCATTCACCATAGGAGCATGACCATAAAACATATCTCTCATAAAAATGGAACAACCATTATTCTCAGATTTAAAAGAGTAGCCATCTCGAATTAAACGAGATCCCGATACAATGTTCATGCTCAAAGCTGGCACTAAATAACAATTATTAAGGTTTAAAACTAATCCCGAAGGGAGATGCAGAGGTAGCGTGCCGACGGCGATCACATTGACCTTGGAACCATTCCCGACGCGCATCGTCACCTCGTCCTTTGCCAGTTTCCGCTTATTCCGCAGCCCCTGCTTTGAGTTACAAATGTGAGCAACTGCACCGGTATCAAATACCCAGGAGCTACTACGGGCACTAGTAAGGTACACATCAATTACATGTATATCACATATACCTTTTGTTTTGCCGGCCTTCTTATCCGCTAAGTACTTAGGGCAGTTCCGCTTCCAGTGACCGCTTCCCTTGCAATAAAAGCACTCAGTCTCGGGCTTGGGTCCATTCTTTGGCTTCTTCCCGGCAGCTTGCTTGCCGGGCGCGGCAACCTCCTTGCCGTCCTTCTTGAAGTTCTTTTTACCCTTGCCTTTCTTGAACTTAGTGGTTTTATTGACCATCAACACTTGATGTTCCTTCCTGACTTCTACCTCTGCTGATTTCAGCATAGCAAATACTTCAGGAATGGTCTTTTCCATCCCCTGCATATTGAAGTTCATCACAAAGCTCTTGTAGCTTGGTGGAAGCGACTGGAGGATTCTGTCAATGACCGCATCATCCGGGAGATTAACTCCCAGCTGAGTCAAGCGGTTATGCAACCCAGACATAGTGAGTATGTGCTCACTGACAGAACTGTTTTCCTCCATCTTACAGCTAAAGAATTTGTCGGAGACTTCATATCTCTCGACCCGGGCATGAGCTTGGAAAACCATTTTCAGCTCTTCGAACATCTCATATGCTCCATGTCTCTCAAAACGCTTTTGGAGCCCCGGCTCTAGGCTGTAAAGCATGCCGCACTGAACGAGGGAGTAGTCATCGAAACGTGCCTGCCAAGCGTTCATAACATCTTGTTCTGCAGGGAGAACGGGTGCGTCACCAAGCGGTGCTTGTAGGACATAATCTTTCTTGGCAGCTATGAGGATGATCCTCAGGTTCCGGACCCAGTCCGTATAGTTGCTGCCATCGTCTTTCAGCTTAGTTTTCTCTAGGAACGCGTTGAAGTTGAGGACTACGTTGGCCATTTGATCTACAAGACATATTGCAAAGATTTTAGACTAAGTTCATGATAATTAAGTTCAACTAATCAAATTATTAGTGAACTCCCACTTAGATTAGACATCCCTCTAGTCATCTAAGTATTACATGATCCGAGTTAAACTAGACCGTGTCCGATCATCACGTGAGACGGACTAGTCAACATCGGTGAACATCTTCATGTTGATCGTATCTTCTATACGACTCATGCTCGACCTTTCGGTCTTCTGTGTTCCGAGGCCATGTCTGTACATGCTAGGCTCGTCAAGTCAACCTAAGTGTTTGCATGTGTAAATCTGTCTTACACCCGTTGTATGTGAACGTCTGAATAAAACACCCGATCATCACGTGGTGTTTTGAAACAGCGAACTGTCGCAACGGTGCACAGTTAGGGGGAACACTTCTTGAAATTATTGTGAGGGATCATCTTATTTACTACCGTCGTTCTAAGTAAACAAGATGCAAAACATGATAAACATCACATGCAATCAAATAATAAACGTGACATGATATGGCCAATATCACATAGCTCCTTTGATCTCCATCTTGGGGCTCCATGATCATCTTGTCACCGGCTTGACACCATGATCTCCATCATCATGATCTCCATCATCGTGTCTCCATGAAGTTGCTCGCCAACTATTACTTCTACTACTATGGCTAACGCGTTTAGCAATAAAGTAAAGTAATTTACATGGCGTTTCTTGATGACACGCAGGTCATATAAAAGAATAAAGACAACTCCTATGGCTCCTGCCGGTTGTCATACTCATCGACATGCAAGTCGTGAATCCTATTACAATAGCATGAACATCTCATACATCACATATAGATCATTCATCATTCATCACAACTTTGGCCATATCATATCACAAACCACTTGCTGCAAAAACAAGTTAGACGTCCTCTAATTGTTGTTGCAAGTTTTACGTGGCTGAATTAGGGTTCTAGCAAGAACGTTTTCTTACCTACGTTAAAGCCACAACGTGATTTGTCAACTTCTATTTACCCTTCATAAGGACCCTGTTCATCGATTCCGCTCCAACTAAAGTAGGAGAGACAGACACCCGCCAGCCACCTTATGCAACTAGTGCATGTTAGTCGGTGGAACCGGTCTCACGTAAGCGTACGTGTAAGGTTGGTCCGGGCCGCTTCATCCCACAATACCGCTGAAGCAAGAAAGGACTAGTAACGGCAAGAAAGTTGACAAATCTACGCCCACAACAAATTGTGTTCTACTCGCGCAAGAAGAACTACGCATAGACCTAGCTCATGATGCCACTGTTGGGGAACGTTGCAGAAAACAAAAATTTTCCTACTCGTTTCACCAAGATCATCTAGGAGTTCATCTAGCAACGAGTGATTAGATGCATCTACATACCTTGTAGATCGCGAGCGGAAGCGTTCAAAGAACGGTGATGATGTAGTCGTACTCGACGTGATCCAAATCACCGATGACCAGCGCCGAACGGACGGCACCTCCGCGTTCAACACACGTACGGAACAGCCACGTCTCCTCCTTCTTGATCCAGCAAGGGAGGGAGGAGAGGTTGAGGGAGATGGCACCAGCAGCAGCACGACGGCGTGGTGTTGATGGAGCTGCAGTACTCCGGCAGAGCTTCGCTAAGCACTATGGAGGTGGAGGAGGTGTTGGGGAGGGAGAAGGAGGCAACCAAAGGCCAAGGCGTTCAGGTATGAAGTCCCTCCTCTCCCCCACTATATATAGGGGTGCCAAGGGGGGTGGCCGGCCCTAGGAGATCCAATCTCCTAGGGGTGCGGCGGCCAAGGGGGGTTTCCCTCCCCCCCAAGGCACCTAGGAGGTGCCTTACCCTCCTAGGACTCTTCCCCCTTAAACCCTAGGCGCATGGGCCTATGTGGGGCTGGTGCCCTTGGCCCATTAGGCCAAGGCGCACCCCCTTACAGCCCATGTGGCCCCCCGGGACAGGTGGACCCACCCGGTGGACCCCCGGGACCCTTCCGGTGGTCCCGGTACAATACCGATAACCCCGAAACTTGTCCCGATGCCCGAAACAGGACTTCCCATATATAAATCTTTACCTCCGGACCATTCCGGAACTCCTCGTGACGTCCGGGATCTCATCCGGGACTCCGAACAACATTCGGGTTACTGCATATACATATCCCTACAACCCTAGCGTAACCGAACCTTAAGTGTGTAGACCCTACGGGTTCGGGAGACAAGCAGACATGACCGAGACGACTCTCCGGTCAATAACCAACAGCGGGATCTGGATACCCATGTTGGCTCCCACATGCTCCACGATGATCTCATCGGATGAACCACGATGTCGAGGATTCAATCAACCCCGTACGCTATTCCCTTTGTCTATCGATATGTTACTTGCCCGAGATTCGATCGTCGGTATCCCAATACCTCGTTCAATCTCGTTACCGGCAAGTCACTTTACTCGTACCGTAATGCATGATCCCGTGACCAGACACTTGGTCACTCTGAGCTCATTATGATGATGCATTACCGAGTGGGCCCAGTGATACCTCTCCGTCATACGGAGTGACAAATCCCAGTCTTGATCCATGTCACCCAACAGACACTTTCGGAGATACCCGTAGTCTACCTTTATAGTCACCCAGTTACGTTGTGACGTTTGGCATACCCAAAGCACTCCTACGGTATCCGGGAGTTACACGATCTCATGGTCTAAGGAAAAGATACTTTGACATTGCAAAACTCTAGCAAACGAACTATACGATCTTGTGCTATGTTTAGGATTGGGTCTTGTCCATCACATCATTCTCCTAATGATGTGATCTCGTTATCAATGACATCCAGTGTCCATAGTCAGGAAACCATGACTATCTGTTGATCAACGAGCTAGTCAACTAGAGGCTCACTAGGGACATGTTGGTGTCTGTTATTCACACATGTATTACGATTTCCGGATAACACAATTATAGCATGAATAAAGACAATTATCATGAACAAGGAAATATAATAATAATGCTTTTATTATTGCCTCTAGGGCATATTTCCAACAGTCTCCCACTTGCACTAGAGTCAATAATCTAGTTACATTGTGATGAATCGAACACCCATGGAATTCTGGTGTTGATCATGTTTTGCTCTAGGGAGAGGTTTAGTCAACGGATCTGCTACATTCAGGTCCGTATGTACTTTACAAATCTCTATGTCTCCATCTTGAACATTTTCACGAATGGAGTTGAAGCGACGCTTGATGTGCCTTGTCTTCTTGTGAAACCTGGGCTCCTTGGCAAGTGCAATAGCTCCAGTGTTGTCACAGAAGAGCTTGATCGGCCCCGACGCATTGGGTATGACTCCTAGGTCGGTGATGAACTCCTTCACCCATATTGCTTCATGTGCTGCCTCCGAGGCTGCCATGTACTCCGCTTCACATGTAGATCCCGCCACGACGCTTTGCTTGCAACTGCACCAGCTTACTGCCCCACCATTCAAAATATACACGTATCCGGTTTGTGACTTAGAGTCATCCAGATCTGTGTCGAAGCTAGCGTCGACGTAACCCTTTACGACGAGCTCTTCGTCACCTCCATAAACGAGAAACATTTCCTTAGTCCTTTTCAGGTACTTCAGGATATTCTTGACCGCTGTCCAGTGTTCCTTGCCGGGATTACTTTGGTACCTTCCTACCAAACTTACGGCAAGGTTTACATCAGGTCTGGTACACAGCATGGCATACATAATAGAACCTATGGCTGAGGCATAGGGGATGACGCTCATCTCTTCTATATCTTCTGCCGTGGTCGGACATTGAGCTGAGCTCAATTTCATACCTTGCAACACAGGCAAGAACCCTTCTTGGATTGATCCATATTGAACTTCTTCAATATCTTATCAAGGTATGTGCTTTGTGAAAGACCTATGAGGCGTCTTGATCTATCTCTATAGATTTTGATGCCTAATATATAAGCAGCTTCTCCAAGGTCCTTCATTGAAAAACTTTTATTCAAGTAGGCCTTGATGCTGTCCAAGAGTTCTATATCATTTCCCATCAAAAGTATGTCATCTACATATAATATGAGAAATGCTACAGAGCTCCCACTCACTTTCTTGTAAACGCAGGCTTCTCCATAAGTCTGTGTAAACCCAAACGCTTTGATCATCTCATCAAAGCGAATGTTCCAACTCCGAGATGCTTGCACCAGCCCATAAATCGAGCGTTGGAGCTTGCACACTTTGTCAGCATTCTTAGGATCGACAAAACCTTCCGGCTGCATCATATACAATTCTTCCTTAAGGAAACCATTAAGGAATGCCGTTTTGACGTCCATTTGCCATATTTCGTAATCATAGAATGCGGCAATTGCTAACATGATTCGGACGGACTTCAGCTTCGCTACCGGTGAGAAAGTCTCATCGTAGTCAACCCCTTGAACTTGTCGATAACCCTTAGCGACAAGCCGAGCTTTATAGATGGTCACATTACCATCCGCGTCTGTCTTCCTCTTAAAGATCCATTTATTTTCTATGGCTCGCCGCTCAACGGGCAAGTCAGTCAAAGTCCATACTTTGTTTTCATACATGGATCCTATCTCGGATTTCATGGCTTCTAGCCATTTGTCGGAATCCGGTCCCGCCATCGCTTCTTCATAGTTCGAAGGTTCACCGTTGTCTAACAACATGATTTCCAAGACAGGGTTGCCGTACCACTCTGGTGCGGAACGTGTCCTTGTGGACCTTCGAATTTCAGTAGGGGCTTGATCAGAAGTATCTTGATCATTATCATTAACTTCCTCTCTAGTCGGTGCTGGCACCTCAGGAACATTTTCTTGAGTTGCGCCATTTTCCGGTTCAAGAGGTAATACTTCATCAAGCTCTACTTTCCTCCCACTTACTTCTTTCGAGAGAAACTCTTTCTCCAGAAAGGACCCATTCTTGGCAACAAAGATCTTGCCTTCGGATCTGAGGTAGAAGGTGTACCCAATAGTTTCTTTTGGGTACCCTATGAAGACGCATTTTTCCGATTTGGGTTCGAGCTTTTCAGGTTGAAGTTTCTTGACATAAGCATCGCATCCCCAAACTTTTAGAAACGACAGCTTAGGTTTCTTCCCAAACCATAATTCATACGGTGTCGTCTCAACGGATTTCGACGGAGCCCTATTTAAAGTGAATGCGGCAGTCTCTAAAGCATAGCCCCAAAAGAAAGCGGTAAATCGGTAAGAGACATCATAGATCGCACCATATCTAACAGAGTGCGATTACGACGTTCGGACACACCATTACGCTGAGGTGTTCCAGGCGGCGTGAGTTGTGAAACTATTCCACATTTTCTTAAGTGTGCCCCAAACTCGTGACTCAAGTATTCTCCTCCACGATCTGATCGTAGAAACTTGATTTTCCTGTCACGTTGATTTTCAACCTCACTCTGAAATTCCTTGAACTTTTCAAAGGTTTCAGACTTGTGTTTCATTAAGTAGATATACCCATACCTACTTAAATCATCAGTGAGGGTGAGAACATAACGATAGCCACCGCGAGCCTCAACACTCATTGGACCGCACACATCGGTATGTATGATTTCCAATAAGTCGGTTGCTCGCTCCATTGTTCCTGAGAACGGAGTCTTGGTCATTTTACCCATAAGGCATGGTTCGCACGTGTCAAATGATTCATAATCAAGAGACTCTAAAAGTCCATCAGCATGGAGCTTCTTCATGCGTTTAACACCTATGTGACCAAGGCGGCAGTGCCACAAGTATGTGGGACTATCATTATCAACCTTACTTCTTTTGGTACTCACATTATGAATATGTGTAGCATCACGTTCGAGATTCATAAGGAATAAACCATTCACCATAGGAGCATGACCATAAAACATATCTCTCATAAAAATGGAACAACCATTATTCTCAGATTTAAAAGAGTAGCCATCTCGAATTAAACGAGATCCCGATACAATGTTCATGCTCAAAGCTGGCACTAAATAACAATTATTAAGGTTTAAAACTAATCCCGAAGGGAGATGCAGAGGTAGCGTGCCGACGGCGATCACATTGACCTTGGAACCATTCCCGACGCGCATCGTCACCTCGTCCTTTGCCAGTTTCCGCTTATTCCGCAGCCCCTGCTTTGAGTTACAAATGTGAGCAACTGCACCGGTATCAAATACCCAGGAGCTACTACGGGCACTAGTAAGGTACACATCAATTACATGTATATCACATATACCTTTTGTTTTGCCGGCCTTCTTATCCGCTAAGTACTTAGGGCAGTTCCGCTTCCAGTGACCGCTTCCCTTGCAATAAAAGCACTCAGTCTCGGGCTTGGGTCCATTCTTTGGCTTCTTCCCAGCAGCTTGCTTGCCGGGCGCGGCAACCTCCTTGCCGTCCTTCTTGAAGTTCTTTTTACCCTTGCCTTTCTTGAACTTAGTGGTTTTATTGACCATCAACACTTGATGTTCCTTTCCTGACTTCTACCTCTGCTGATTTCAGCATAGCAAATACTTCAGGAATGGTCTTTTCCATCCCCTGCATATTGAAGTTCATCACAAAGCTCTTGTAGCTTGGTGGAAGCGACTGGAGGATTCTGTCAATGACCGCATCATCCGGGAGATTAACTCCCAGCTGAGTCAAGCGGTTATGCAACCCAGACATAGTGAGTATGTGCTCACTGACAGAACTGTTTTCCTCCATCTTACAGCTGAAGAATTTGTCGGAGACTTCATATCTCTCGACCCGGGCATGAGCTTGGAAAACCATTTTCAGCTCTTCGAACATCTCATATGCTCCATGTCTCTCAAAACGCTTTTGGAGCCCCGGCTCTAGGCTGTAAAGCATGCCGCACTGAACGAGGGAGTAGTCATCGGAACGTGCCTGCCAAGCGTTCATAACGTCTTGTTCTGCAGGGAGAACGGGTGCGTCACCAAGCGGTGCTTGTAGGACATAATCTTTCTTGGCAGCTATGAGGATGATCCTCAGGTTCCGGACCCAGTCCGTATAGTTGCTGCCATCGTCTTTCAGCTTAGTTTTCTCTAGGAACGCGTTGAAGTTGAGGACTACGTTGGCCATTTGATCTACAAGACATATTGTAAAATTTTAGACTAAGTTCATGATAATTAAGTTCAACTAATCAAATTATTAGTGAACTCCCACTTAGATTAGACATCCCTCTAGTCATCTAAGTATTACATGATCCGAGTTAAACTAGACCGTGTCCGATCATCACGTGAGACGGACTAGTCAACATCGGTGAACATCTTCATGTTGATCGTATCTTCTATACGACTCATGCTCGACCTTTCGGTCTTCTGTGTTCCGAGGCCATGTCTGTACATGCTAGGCTCGTCAAGTCAACCTAAGTGTTTGCATGTGTAAATCTGTCTTACACCCGTTGTATGTGAACGTCTGAATAAAACACCCGATCATCACGTGGTGTTTTGAAACAGCGAACTGTCGCAACGGTGCACAGTTAGGGGGAACACTTCTTGAAATTATTGTGAGGGATCATCTTATTTACTACCGTCGTTCTAAGTAAACAAGATGCAAAACATGATAAACATCACATGCAATCAAATAATAAACGTGACATGATATGGCCAATATCACATAGCTCCTTTGATCTCCATCTTGGGGCTCCATGATCATCTTGTCACCGGCTTGACACCATGATCTCCATCATCATGATCTCCATCATCGTGTCTCCATGAAGTTGCTCGCCAACTATTACTTCTACTACTATGGCTAACGCGTTTAGCAATAAAGTAAAGTAATTTACATGGCGTTTCTTGATGACACGCAGGTCATATAAAAGAATAAAGACAACTCCTATGGCTCCTGCCGGTTGTCATACTCATCGACATGCAAGTCGTGAATCCTATTACAATAGCGTGAACATCTCATACATCACATATAGATCATTCATCATTCATCACAACTTTGGCCATATCATATCACGAACCACTTGCTGCAAAAACAAGTTAGACGTCCTCTAATTGTTGTTGCAAGTTTTACGTGGCTGAATTAGGGTTCTAGCAAGAACGTTTTCTTACCTACGTTAAAGCCACAACGTGATTTGTCAACTTCTATTTACCCTTCATAAGGACCCTGTTCATCGATTCCGCTCCAACTAAAGTAGGAGAGACAGACACCCGCCAGCCACCTTATGCAACTAGTGCATGTTAGTCGGTGGAACCGGTCTCACGTAAGCGTACGTGTAAGGTTGGTCCGGGCCGCTTCATCCCACAATACCGCTGAAGCAAGAAAGGACTAGTAACGGCAAGAAAGTTGACAAATCTACGCCCACAACAAATTGTGTTCTACTCGCGCAAGAAGAACTACGCATAGACCTAGCTCATGATGCCACTGTTGGGGAACGTTGCAGAAAACAAAAATTTTCCTACTCGTTTCACCAAGATCATCTAGGAGTTCATCTAGCAACGAGTGATTAGATGCATCTACATACCTTTGTAGATCGCGAGCGGAAGCGTTCAAAAACGGTGATGATGTAGTCGTACTCGACGTGATCCAAATCACCGATGACCAGCACCGAACGGACGGCACCTCCGCGTTCAACACACGTACGGAACAGCCACGTCTCCTCCTTCTTGATCCAGCAAGGGAGGGAGGAGAGGTTGAGGGAGATGGCACCAGCAGTAGCACGACGGCGTGGTGTTGATGGAGCTGCAGTACTCCGGCAGAGCTTCGCTAAGCACTATGGAGGTGGAGGAGGTGTTGGGGAGGGAGAAGGAGGCAACCAAAGGCCAAGGACTCAAGGTATGAAGTCCCTCCTCTCCCCCACTATATATAGGGGTGCCAAGGGCACCGCTAAGCTCATCTAACATATCATCGAGTCATGGAATGGAATGCCTATAGCGAACGGTGATAGCACATATAGGTCTACAATAAGAACACATGTGAAAACTACCGTGTGACGCCGGATAATTAAGCTACAGTAGTATCCACTAATGATGCCAGGTCATCGCTCTTACTATTGCTAATCCTCGGTTGATCCAAATTGCAATCCAAATTCAAATTGAAAATAAAAGTCCGAATTTCAAACTTCTCAAACATGCAAAATAAAATGTTCAGAGTGTTGCAAATATTCCATAACTATTTATGGTTGTGAAGCAACAATTTTAGAGAGTCATTAAATGCACTGAAATAATTTAAACAGTGCCTTAAATAGTAAATTAAATGTCTTTTATCAATAATAAAATTTTAAACTATTTTATTTAGTTCCAAACTTTGATGGCAGTGGCATGTTTAGTAGCACTAATTTAGGGGCTAGTGTTATATTTTTATAAAACTAAAATATGCTAATAGTAAAATAAAATAGTAAATAAAAATGAATAAAAGAAAGGATAAGAAAAACGAAATATAAAAAGATAAAACCTCTCCCTACCCTAGGCCTTGGCCTAGCTAGCTGGCCAGGCCAGCCCACCGCGCCCCGTCCCCCTCCTCTGTTCACAGAGGAGGCGTGGACAGCGCTGATGGCCGCCACAGCCCCGGCCATCGCCGTCGCGCCCATCCACCGCTCCCCCCTCGCCTATGTCTTCCCACGGCCAAAACCCTAGCTGGCACCTCCTCATTCCCTTTCCCCTCGTCTCCCTCGCCAGATCCGCACCACCGACGCCGCTCTCCGCCGTCGCTGTGCGCCCACATCACCGGCCATCTTGCCCTACCGCGGCCACCATGTGCCCCAACGACTAGGACCACATCCGTCCGCTTCGCCGTCATCCTCTACATCGACCGGTGCCACCCGTTGGAGCTCCTCACCGCTCCGGTGTCGGATCGAAGTTTCTTCCTCCTCGGGTCGCCGGCAAAACACGACAACACCGGCCACCTCTGCTGCTTCGAAGCAACTCGACGGGCTTCCTTGTGCCTGCTCGATGAGCACCTCCTCTCCCCTCACGTTCTTGCATTGTAGGTCGCCGTCCCCGAGCACGTTCGAGTTCCCACGTACACGTACGTGCGTGCATCCTCCAACTGCTCTCTATCCTTGTTGCTGCCGCCGCTAGCGCTAATTCTTGGCGTCACCGCTGCTAGTTGCCGCTCTTGCTACCTGATGCTACTACCGCTGCTACTTGCCCTGCCTGTTGCCGTTGCTGCTGCCGCAAGCAGTTGCTCTACTGCTACTGCTGTCGCCGGCGCTTCCTGCGCGCGCTCGTTGGAGCACCCCGGTCGCGCCCATGCCTACGCGCGCCCGTCTGCCTCGCGCCCGCCCGCCCGTGTCCCTATCTTTTGCGTCGCCCGCTTCGTCTCGCCGTCGCCCCACGAACGGCCTTGCCTCCCCTGCTGCAGCGTCCCCGCCTGCTTGCTCCTCCTCGACTGTACTATTGCTAGCTACTGTAGCTGCTAGCTAGCTTTGCTAAAACTACACTGACTAACCCTCTAGACAGCCCCTAAATTGTAGCAAAACAACTACTAACAAGCCAAAATAAAATAGGAGTAGGTAGTATACTTGACAAACTCCATTTTATCCCACTGGACCAAATCCTTTTGACGCATGGTTCTAGTTTTCTGGGAATAGAAGTCTCTAACTTGAGCTTCTCCTCCCTAGCTTTGATAAGAGCATTGGTAATGTGCTCGGTGAAGGCAATATTGAGTGTACTAATGTGGGGGTCTTTAGCCATTCTTTGCAGAAAAGTGATAACTTCAGAAAGACTACAATTATCAAAATCAAGTTCACTACCATTAATTAAAGTGGTGGTGATGTCATCTAAGCTTATTCTCTTGGTAGTCTCTAAGTTTATGGGACCTTCTTGTCCTAAAGTTGAGGTATTAGCATCACCATTAATAGGTCCATTGGGACTAGGGATGTGTTGGGTGCTAAAAGTTTTGAGATCCTCAACAACTTGTATGGTGGCTAGTGTGGTGTGTGTAGGAAGTCTCTTAATCCTATCTTCCTCTTCTTTCTCTCTAGCATATCTATCCTTAAGCTTGGCTAGCATTCTAATGTTTTCATTGATTTGCACTTGGATAGCATTCATAGGTGTGGTTTTCCTCTCCTCAAGGGGAGAAGTTCTAATTTTGAGCATCTCTACATCATGAGATATGTTGTCTACCTTCAAAGAGAGACTATCTAATTTTTCTAGTTTCTCTTCTACACTCTTGTTGAAGGCTTTTTGAGAAGTTATGAAGTCCTTAAGCATCCTCTCTAGTTCAGAAGTGGAGTTTTTGGTGCTAGGATAAGTCTTGTTGTTCCCATAAGATTAGAGGGGAACGGTCTAGGATTGTTGCTACCAAAATTACTCCTGTAAGCATTATTGTTGAAGTTGTTCCTAGAGATAAAATTAACATCTACTTGCTCTTGAGCAACCAAAGAATTTAAAGGAACATCATAAGGATGCTTAGTAAGTAAAGACATGATCAAGTCAACCTTATCATTAAGAGAGGATATCTCCTCAACATAGTTTACCTTCCTACCTGTTGGAGCTTTTTCAGTGTGCCATTGAGAATAGTTTGTCATCATCTCGTACAATAGCTTCGTGGCAGCACCAAGTGTAGTTGACATAAAGGTTCCTCCCGCGGCCGAGTCCAACAGATTCCGCGAGATAATGTTGAGTCCTGCATAGAAAGTCTGGATAATCATCCAAGTAGTCAAACCATGTGTAGGGCAATTCTCAACAAGAGATTTCACGCGTTCCCAATCTTGGGCAACGTGTTCATTATCCAGTTGTTTAAAATTCATAATGTTACTTCTCAACTATAATCTTAGCAGGTGGGTAGTACTTCCCAATAAAAGCATCCTTGCACTTATCCCAAAAATCTATGCTATTCCTAGGCAAGGATTGAAGCCACACTTTAGCTCCCCCTCTCTAGGAGAAAGGAAAAAGCTTAAGTTTAACAATATCACCATCTACTTCTTTGTACTTTTGCATATCACAAAGCTCAAAAAAATTATTCAAGTGCAAAGCAGCATCATCTCCAGCACCGGAGAATTGTTATTTCATAACAAGATTCAGCAAAGTAGGTTTGATTTCATAAGAAGGTGCTGAAGTGGCAGGTGGAGCAATAGGAGTGCAAATAAAGGCATCATTGTTGTGACTAGTGAATTCACACAACTTGGTGTTTTCAGTGGAACCCATAGCAGCAGCAACAAGCAAGAACAAGGCAACTAATTTTTTTGTGGTTTTTGGTATAAGACTCTAAAGCAAAAACTAGAAAGTAAACTAACAAGACTAAAAAGCAAAGGTAAAAGAAAGTGTGCAACTCCCCTATCTTGAAGATTGGAGTCCCCAGCAACGGCGCCAGAAATTTGCTTGATGGCACTGAAGTAGTGCTCCTCGTTGGCTACCCCAAGTGGAAAGTTGAGAAGTAGACAACAGCAAGTTTCCCTCGGTGAAGATACCAAGGTTATCTACCAGTATGACTCTAAGTGATTCAAGTAGGTGGCAACGGCGTCAGAAATCTGGCTCTGCCTAGGGAGTTGTCGTGGACCTGCACACAACAACAAATAACTTTGCTCCCAACGAGTTCAGAGGGGTTGTCAATCCCTCTGGCCTTGTTATTTACAAAGGATCAAGCGCAAGGGGAAAAATAGTAATGGTGATTGCAATGGAAAGGAAACAAAAGCAGTAAATGACAGAGGTGAAAAGAATGGTGGAAATATGGACCGAGGTCCCATGATGTTCACTAGTGATGCCTCTCTCCCAAAAGACGATAAAACAACTATGTTGGGTGAACAAATTATAGTCGGGCAATTGACAGAATTATAAACACACCGCAATGCTAATTATGCACAAGAAAGCTAGAGGCTCAAAAGTATGGGCAGTACGCCAAGACAAGTAGACCGAAATCCATCTGCATCTACTCACTAATCATCCACCTTGAGATATTTATCCAGAACATCTCGCTGGTATTAAGTTGTGAGCCCCACCCAAAGTGTAAACCCAAAGCAACAGACAACTACATTAACAAACTTTGCATAAGTTAAACAATCCTCGCAACCGCGGTTACAAGCACCGTTGTTTTTTGCCTGGTGGCCACGGTGCATCCCCTAGTCTCATGTTTCTGTCACTCAAGCTAGACATCAGGGGGCAGGAACCCACAATCATGGATAACGCTCTCTCTTGGAGTTACTATCTACTACTTGGCCAAAGCAATAAACGCAATGGAGAACATGCAAGAATTACTCAAGAAGAAAATATAAAAGGAGAACCAAATATATAACTCATCACAATCTGAACATAATCTCATAATCCATCGGATCCCAGCAAACACAACATAGCAATAGCAGAAAGAATTACATCGATGCCTCGATCATGTAGGGCAGCTCACAAGGGCTAAGAATTGAAGCACAAGATTGGAGAGAAGACATCACATAGCTACTGGTCATGGACCCATGGTCCAAGGGGGCTACTCACGGCTCATTCGGGAAGCGCTCATGGTGGTGGAGAGGCTCCCGGAGGTGATCCCTCCCTCCAGCAGGGTGCCGGGAAGAGGTCTTCTGATGCTCCCAATCTTGGAAGCGCTACGGCGGCGGAACAGAGGTGAAAATAACGATGCAGGGTTCCTCTCGAGGGTTTCCTGGACGAAGAGGTAATATAGGCCAAAGGGGGCAGCCAGGGGTGGCCCAGGGCTCCCAGGTGCCCTGGTGGCGCGGATAGGGGTGGGGCCGCGCCACCTGGCCGCCTGGGTGCCAGGTGGGGCCCCCTGGCCCACCTTCGGGGTTCCGGAAGCTTCCGTTTCGCTGATTTTTTATATGATTTTTCTAGAATTTTTGGGGCTTTGATAATTGGGGTAAAATACCTGAAAGTGAAAGACATGAGCAGACAGAAACTGGCACTGGGTGCACTGAGTTAGTAGGTTAGTCCAAATATGTGTAAAAAAGTATGAAAGTGTATCAAACTCATAGCAATATCACACAAACACATGCATGGAGCAAGCAAAAATTATAGATACATTTGGGATGTATCATCGGTCTTGATACCAGGCTGGGATGAGTATCTGATTCTTCTACTTGATTTTCTGGCAAGAGTTGCGACTCTTACTACCCTTCATGTCCATACTACACTTGACTATGAGCACGGATGTAACCATATAGCTTGCATAACTTGAGAAGGATGCCCAAAGCATGTGCAGGTCCATATGTTTCTGAGTATGCTGAGATTCCCGTTGATTCTGAATAGCTGGATCCATGACAACACGGTCGTAGGCACGATGGCTTGTTGTAGAGGAGTGGGTAGCTTAGGCTCGAAACTTGGCCGGGGTAGCGTGCTGAAGAAGGTTGGGGCAGCGTCTCCCGGAAGCTTTCCTTTAGTGGCGTGGCATGGAAGGCTGGGTGTTGTACACGGGAAGCTTCTCCCAATGGCTTGCTGAGGAAGACTGGGTAGCTTGCATTGGAATTCTTCCATGTGTCATCACTACAAAAAAAAGACACATCCGTGACATTTTGGGCCGAATGAAAAAAAATTCTGTCATACATATGACACTTCTATGACGATAATTGTGACAAAACCCGGTATCATCATAGATGTGGTGGGCTCCTACTTCTATGACAAAAAATCATGATAGAAAATAGGCTTTTCGTCCTGGGCGGGCCGGAGACGCAGCTGCATGACATTCTTTGGGCCGTCCATGACGGAAAAAACTGTGGTAGAAGCGAGGGGGAGGAAAATTTCGGGGAGTTGCCGGTTACGGTCGGAGGTCGGGGGCCGAGCGATGCGCGTTTCTCTCGTACACGTACGCGCACATGTGCGAGGCGTTGGCTCTAACTGAACCCGAGCGAGGCGTTGGGCTCTAACTGAACCCGAGCGATTGCACTGCAGGCTACGCGTTACTTAACCCGAGCGATCGATCGATGGCTGTTAACTGAACCCGATGGAGCGATTCCTTCGCTACTGCTGCTAACTGAAGCCGATCGATTGGATGAACAGTGAGTGTTGCGGGGGGGGGGGGGTTGGATGAACAGTAAGTGGTGGCGTTGCCTCTGGATGAACAGGACCCCGTGGTGTGGAGGGCTGGATGAATAGTAGACGGTGGAGGGGTGGTTGAACAGGATCCCGTGGTGTGGAGGGCTGGATGAACAGTAGATGGTGGAGGCCTGGATGAACAGTAGACGGTGGAGGGGTGGTTGAACAGTAGCCGGTGGAGTAGCGCGCGGTGGAGGCTGGATGGATAGGAGCCCATGGAGGCTGGAGGAGGTCGACGGTGGAGATGAATAGTATCCCGTGGAGTCCCGTTTTACGGTACGCCAAACCACTCCCGATGAACAGGACCCCCGTTTCGACCGTAGCACTCCAACACAAGTCCGTTTCGTCCGTTTTGCGGTACACCACACCCCTCCTGATGAACAGGACCCCCGTTTCGACCGTAGCGCTCCAGCACAAGTCTGTTTCATCCGTTTTGTGGTACGCCACACCCCTCCTGATCAACAGGAACCCCGTTTCGACTGTAGGAGGTCTGTTTCCTCCATTTTGCGGTACGCCACACCCCTCCCGATCAACAGGACCCCCGTTTCGACCATAGGAGGTCCGTTTCCTCTGTTTTGCAGTACGCCACACCCCTCCCGATCAACAGGACCCCGTTCCAAATGTAGGAGGTCCGTTTCCTCCGTTGTGCAATACGCCAGGCCTCGTTTCCATCGCCTGTTCCGTGCAAGCCCTCCTGATGAACACGACCACGCATTCCGTTCCGACCCAGCCGGTTGGCTCCCCATGAACACGACGACGATGCTGTTTCTCCGTTCCGACCCAGCCATGTACGTATGCGCGAGTAGACGTTCGATACCCTTCCCGTATGTACGTACGTGGCCGTATTTTCTTTCTTGCACCCTCGCCGATGTACGTACGTGTACATGCTACGTGCGTGCCTCTACTATGACACGTGCGCGCCTCTACATCGACCAGTATGTACGTACATTTTCGCGACCAGAATGACAATGTTACGTACGCTTCGACCAGGTGGGTCCCGACTGTCGGGCACTTCCTTGCCTGCGAAGATGTAGCTGGTGGGTCCCAACAGTCAGGGGGGCGAATCGTTTTTTTTTGCCCGGACGCACTTCCTTGCATGCAAAGATTTAGCTGGTGGGTCCCAGCAGTTAGGGGGGCAAATCGTTTTTTTGCCCGGACGCACTTCCTTGCATGCGAAGATGTAGCTGGTGGGTCCTAGCAGTCACGGGGGCGAATCATTTTTTTTCGGACGCACTTCCTTGCGTGCGAAGATGTAGCTGGTGGGTCCCAGCAGACAGGGGGGAACATTTTTTTCGCGAAATACGGTGGCCCGTCTGGTGGGTCCCCGCTGTCAGGTGGAGGAATAATTATTTTGCATGTAATACGGAGGCACTTCCTTGCTGCGGCCGTGGACCCGGCTGTCAGCCTTTCCACGTACAGTCCACGTCCGATGGAAGCCATTCCTTGACCATGTTGACCACGCCGCGCCAAGAGCACCAGGGCGATGGATGACGGCGAGGCCTAGGAAGGGGACAACACGGAGCTGGGGAAGACGCGGCAGTGGATGCCCACGCGTAGAGGAGTATGAGGGTTCACTCGTTCGGCTGCGGTGTGAGGCTATCGTCGCCGCAGAATAACAGGGGGTGTGGGTGCGTAGAGGGATGGCCTGGCCAGCGGTGGGAGTAGTAGGGGGCAGTGAGGCCTCCGCGGCATCACAGCCGGCCACAGGCGGCAGGAGCAGGCGGCATGACCGGCGCTGCTTTGGGCGGCTGGAGCAAGAAGACCAGAGGTTGAAGAAGCACTACGGCCGTTGGATGGACATCGTACGGTCACTGAAGCTAGAATCGTTCATATATTGACTAAAGTTGACAAAGGCCTCCGTCCCAGTCAACTTAGTAGGCCCACAAGTCATCCTCCTACCAATGTTGGTCCTAGCTAGCAGGGGGGTATTCATTTTTTTGTGTGTAATAAGGAGGCACTTCCGGTGGGTCCGAGCTGACAGCGGGGGGAATGTTTTTTTCACGAAATACGGTGGCCCATCCTGTGGGTCCTCACAGTCAGGGGGAAACGTTTTTTTTGTGAAATACTGGTGTCCCGTCCGGTGGGTCCCTGCTGTCAGGTGGAGGAATAATTATTTTCCGCGTAATAAGGAGGCACTTCCTTGCAGCTGCCGTGGACCCAGCTGTCAGCCTCTCCCCGTACAGTACTCTTCCGATAGAAGTCGGTCGTTGACCACATTGACCATGCCGTGTCGAGAGCACCACGGCGGTGGACGACGGCGAGGCCTAGGAAGGGGACGATGCGGAGCCGGGGAAGACGCGGCTGTGGAAGCCCGCACGGAGAGGAGTACGAGGGTTCACTGGTTCGGCTGCGGTGTGAGGCTGTCGTCGCCGCAGAATAACAGGGGGTGTGGGTGAGTAGAGGGATGCCCTGGCCAGCGGTGGGAGTAGTAGGGGGCGCTGAGGCCTGCGCGGCAGCACAACCATGCACGGGAGGCAGGAGGCAGTCCCACCGGCGCTGCTTTGGCGGCTGGAGCAAGAAGATCAGAGATTGAAGAAATACGACGGCCGTTGGATTGACATCCAACGGTTACGTCTGCTAGAATCGTTTGTTGACGTAGTATATAATAACTAAAAAAATCCTGCATACGCTTCAACTAAACAGGCCCACAAGTCAGACCACTCCCTCTTTTTTTTAATAATTTATATATAGCTCATGGCAACTTCTTATGCAATTTATTGCAGTTGTTTTTTTGGTTGGCCAGGGCCAATTTCGCATATTTCTGTGGGTTCCAAACTATTTTTAATACCGAAATGTCGAGCCAGATTTAAAGTACTTTGAAGATATATTTAAATTAGGTTAATGCCCAGTGAAATAGGAATCTGAAAATGTGAAAAAAAATCAGAAATTATAAAGTAATTGCCAATTTGTCATCTGCTTTTATATTTACAACCCATTTCATATTACTTTCAAGATTTGCAGGCGTCTTGAAAGAGTTGCAGCCCATCAGGGCGTAGAAAAATAAGTAGGCCTGGATTGGGTATTCTTCAAAAAAAATAAACTAGGCTCATTTTCACAAAGAAAAAATAGCTGGGCTCGTCACATGGTGAACATAAAATATAAGCCTGGGCTAGACAGGCCACAACCCAGTTCAAACCCTGCTCCGTCTCAACAATACCAAACAAAAAAATAATGCTCGAGTAGCTATGTCCTAGGTGTTAGCCGATCTTGTGATGTTCTCTTGTCTATTGACTATATACGCTCACAATGTCGTGGGTCCCAGATGTCAGGAAAACACTAGGAGGAAGCATTCTATTTTTCCATACGCTGACATGGTGGGCCCCTACTGTCATCCTCTCCACGTACTTCTGCCGATTCCTATTGTTTGTTGACCATGTTGACAACGCGAGAGGGCGGCGCCTCGGGGAGTGCACCAAAGCGCGTGGAGGACGTCAGCGTTAACAATTTAGGAGACGGTGGGGTGGCGATGCGTGCGCTGAGGCGCAGCCAGCCGTGGGAGGCGCAAGCAGGAGGCCCCACCGGCGCTGGTTTGGTTTTGGCGGCTGGAGGAAGACAGGACTGAAGAAACACGACAGACTGTAAAAGCAGCAGGAGTACTTAACAACCTTAACTGAAACCAGCAGGGGCACTTAACAACCAAAGCTGAAAGCAGTATGAGTACTTACACAGGTTCAACCGTACAAAGCACGCCACGAACAGTGCTACTTTGCCTACAGTTAACCAAGGGTGAGGCCGCCAAGCCCCAGGACAAGTCCCAGGCGCCACCCCGCGCATCCACAACCTTCTGAAAGCGGCTTCATCTCGCAACGTGGTCAATAAATAGGATATTCAGTTTAGAGCCATGGAAAAACATGAACATAATCTTCTGTCCTATTCTCCAAGATGGACGGGCCTTCATTATTTGAGACCACCCACGAATAAGTATCTTTTCACCTCCAAGGGGAATTGAGTAGGTCGACATAAACATCATGTTGTGACCAAGCGCAAGTCTGACCCGACCATGGTCAGGCATCTATATAGGAACAATATGTTGGGATCTACGGTAGGGTGCGTCGATTGCAAATTAAAATTTCCTACACGTAGAACAACCAAGAACATGCTACGGGAGATGGATCACAGTTCGTTACCACTAGACGCGCAGTGCCGTGCAGTGGAAGAGAGTTGGGGCAGCGCGTCCGCATGGATCGTATCCTCCTCGTTCGATCTCCCACGAACAACCGGTTGTCCGATCCCACGTACAAGTTCGCCGGAGCAGCGCAAGTGCACCGCCTCTAACGGTATCCGCGCGTGCAGGAGGAACACCATGCGGCGGACTGCTAGGTCCAATCACACAGTCGGCAGCGAGTGGAGGTATTCGGAGCACATGCAAACCCTAGTCGCAGCGCCGAAGCGATCAACCACATAAGTGCGCTGCACCTCCGCCTTATATAGGCGTCCGTCGCGGGGTCAACACTTGGGCCTCGCACGGACCCTAAAGCCCACAAGTCTACTCGGCCACAATCCGAATACAGCTCGTCTCACATCCGACCAGTGTCTTCGGATCCGACCTCGTAGGTTCCTTCCCTTAAGCGCGCGACCCCTTAGGTTCAAGTCAGCTTGGTCGCAGATCGGATTACCTCCGACCTGCACGGTTGGTACCGGCCTCTAGCAAGGCATGCCGACCACTAAGCAGACTATGAAGCTGGTTAGGTGAACCTATACAACATGTCACACTTTTGTTCCCTTTTCCTCACGATATATGTTGTCGGGCTCAAGGCGAGACTGTCATCCTTGTGCTAGCCCGACCTCTTTCTCGTTCTAGAGATCCCGACCACTACCCGGATTATCTCATAATCCTTGTCGCATGGCCATGCTTATCCTGGTCGGATCACACGAGGGGCCCATAGTATATCTCTCCTGACCGGAGGGGCAAATCCCATCTTGCTCGACCATTCTCACAGCATGGGACTGGACATACCCGAAACCTACCTTTGTAACTACCCAGTCACGGAGTAGCGTTTGGTTGGCCCAAATAAAGTCTGTCACCATCCCGAGTACATGTGCCAGCTCAGGTCTTAGGACATAGAACGTGTGTTGTACTAGAGACTCATAGATGACATATCGCTGCATCTCATAGTTGGGTCTGTCCGACTCGGACCTTATCTCGACTTGGATCCGACTATGCCGAATCCGACCAGACCTTTCCAAGTCCATACTATCTGGTTAGCATCCAATGCTCCATGGCTAGTGAGACCAAGCCATCAACCGTGTCATATGCTAGTCTAATCGGCTGCGCATCCACACAGCCCTTTCGACTAGGGACCTTTTAGGACAGTCATCATACAATGCATAGTCCCACAAACAAGTCACGTACTTGCTGATACACATCATTGATAATGTCCAAGGACTATCTTTATTCATAAACACATAATAAATATCATCATACATGATTGCCTCTAGGGCATATCTCCAACAGTCTCCCACTTGCACTAGAGTCAATCAAATAGATATCGAATGCCCATAGCTCTAACGTGCCCCTCATGCTTGGGTTGTGGAAGCGGCTTAGTTAACGGATCTGCAACATTTGCATCCGTGTGAATCTTGCATAACTCTACATCACCATTCTTTACGATCTTTCGTATCAGGTGATATTTCCGATCTATATGTCTGACCTTGTGGTGATTCCTCGGCTCCTTGGCTTGTGCGATGGCACCAGAATTATCACAATAAATGTCCAACGGTTTCACCAAGACTGGGAAAATACCAAGATCATCCAAAAAATGCCGGATCCAAACACCTTCCTTTGCAGCTTCACAAGCCGCAATGTATTCGGCATCTGTGGTAGAATCGGCCACCGTATCCTGCTTGGAACTCATCCAGTGCACTGCTCCTCCGTTCAGGACATACACGAATCCGGACTATGATCGATAATCATCTCTGTCAGTATGGAAACTAGCATCGACGTAACCCCTTACAACGAGCTCTTCCTCACCTCCATAAACTAGGAACATCTGTTTTGTCCTTTTCAGGTACTTCAAAATAGTCTTCACCACTGCCCAGTGACTCTCACCTGGGTTGGCCTGGTATCTACTTGTTAGGCTTATTGCAAAAGCAACATCAGGCCTTGTACATATCATGTCATACGTGATGGATCCGATTACCGAGACATACGGAATCCTGCTCATCCTGCTTCGCTCATCAGATGTCGAAGGACTCTGAGTCTCACTTAGCCTTATACCATGTGAGAGTGGCAAGAACCATTTCTTCGCCTCACTCATGTTGAACCGCTTCAACACTTTATCTATGTACGTGCTCTGGCTTAAGCCGAGCATCCTCCTTGATCTATCTCTATAGATCTTAATGCCTAAAATATAGACTGCCTCACCAAGGTCCTTCATCGAAAACTTGCCATTCAATGATTCCTTGACCGAGTTTAGCATCGAAACATCATTTCCGATCAGTAGTATGTCGTCCACATACAAGATCAAAAACACTATCGAGCTCCCACTTAACTTCTTGTATAAACAAGAGTCCTCTTCGCTTTTGATGAAACCGAGAACAGTGACGACCTCATCAAAATGAATGTTCCAACTCCGAGATGCTTGCTTCAACCCATAAATGGATCTCTTGAGCTTGCATACCTTACTAGTGCTAGTCGGATCGACAAAACCCTCGGGCTGTATCATATACACGTCCTCGGTTAAATTTCCATGAAGGTAAGCCGTTTTGACATCCATCTGCCATATCTCGTAATCGAAATATGCAGCTATAGCTAGTATGATCCTCACTGATTTCAGCATCGCTACCGGCGAGTAAGTCTCGTCGTAGTCAATTCCTTGAACTTGTCCATAACCTTTAGCGACAAGCCGAGCTTTGTGGATCTGAACATTTCCATCCACATCGGTTTTCTTCTTAAAGACCCATTTGCAACCAATGGCTGTTACGCCAGGCGGCGGATCAACCAAGTCCCAGACTTGATTCTCATCCATGGACTTTAAATCGGATCTCATGGCCTCCAGCCATGCCTCGGAATTTGGGCTCACCATCGCTTCTGCATATGTGGCCGGCTCGTCGCTTTCTAGCAACAATACATCGCGCACTCTTGCGCAATCTTTCCAACCTCCGTGGTTCCGGTGCCGCTTCCACTACGGGTTCCCTGGCTGACTCCAGTATGATCTCATCACTAGCCGAGCCGTCCCCGAGTGGTCCTCGAATTTCTTCGAGTCGGGCCGTCCTCCCACTGGCCTCCTGACTGAGAAACTCTTTCTCAAGGAAAACCCCGTTCCGAGCAACAAACACTTTGTTCTCTTCCTGGTTGTAGAAGCTATATCCCAAGGTTTCCCTTGGATATCCCACGAATATGCATTTATCCGATTTAGGTGTAAGCTTGTCTGGCATAAGTCGCTTGACAAATGCTTCACAACCCCAAATCTTTAGAAAAGACAAACTAGGACTCTTCCCGGTCCACATCTCATGTGGTGTCTTGTCTACGGATTTTGATGGTACCCTATTAAGTGTGAAAGCTGCAGTTTCTAGAGCGTATCCCCAAAATGACAAGGGTAAATCCGATTTGCTCATCATAGACCGGACCATGTCCAACAAGGTCCTATTCCTCCGTTCTGACACGTCATTTCTCTGTGGTGTACCCAAAGGTGTGAGCTGAGGTACTATACCTCGACTTTTCAGATGATCATTAAACTCCTGGATCATGTACTCACCTCCACGATCCGACCGCAGAAGCTTTATAGTCTTGCTGAGCTGATTCTCAACCTCGTTCCGAAACTCTTTGAACTTTTCAAAAGTTTCTGACTTGTGCCTCATCAAATAGATATATCCATATCTACTCAAGTCGTCGGTAAAAGTCACGAAGTACTGATAGCCACCTCTAGCAGTTGTGCTCATTGGACCACACACATCACTGTGTATAAGCTCCAACAGCTCGGACGCCCTCTCGCAGCTCTTTGCGAAAGGAGACTTAGTCATCTTGCCGAGCAAGCATGATTCACATGTCTCGAATGACCCGAAGTCGGACGAAGTTAGCAGCCCATCATCATGGAGCTTCTTCATGCGTTTCAGACTAATGTGTCCAAGCCGGCAATGCCAGAAGTATGTCGGATTTACCTCATTAGGCTTATGCCTCTTGACATTCACGTTATAGACCGGTTCCTGTTCTAGATTCAATATAAATAGCCCATCAATAATGGGTGCATAGCCGTGGAACATTCCATTCAAAAATATCAAACAACCATTGTCCTTTAAATTGAACTCATAACCTTGACTCATCAAACATGAGGCAGAAATAATGTTCCGACTAAGTGCGGGAATGTAATAACAATTATTCAATTCCATAATGAATCCGGAAGGAAGCTGGAGCTGCATCGTGCCGACCTCCAACGCAGCAACTCTTGCTTTGTTGCCAACCCTGATGTCAATCTCCCCTTGTGACACACGCCTAGTTCTTACCAGCCCCTGCATCGAGTTGCAAATATGAACAACCGATCCGGTATCAAATACACAAGAGCTACTAGGTATGTCAGCAAGGTAAATGTCTATAACATATGCAACATGTGTACCTTTGCCTGAAGCAGCATTCCCCGCCTTCTTGCCATGCTCTTCAAGCCACTTGCTATAGTTCCTCTTCCAGTGACCGGTCTCCTTGCAGTGAAAGCAAACGGTCTTCGAGTCCAATCCAGACTTCGGCGCAGCGGTGGAGGTTACCGTCTCCGTGCCCTTTGCCTTAGCCTTTTTCTTGGACCAACTGTTCTTAAACTTAGCCGATTTCTGCACCATCAACACTTGATGCGTGCCTTTCTTTATATCCTGCTCTGCCACTTTGAGCATCCCATGCAATTCAGTGAGCTTATTATCCATGCCATACATATGATAGTTCGAGATGATCGTCCCATAGCTGGGCGGAAGAGAACCTAGAACAGCATCAGTAGCCAGCTCATCCAAGAGCGGGAAGCCCAAACGATTCAAAGCTTGCACATATCCGACCATCTTGATCACATGGGGGCTCAGTGGATCACCTTCCTTCAGCTTGCAATCCATCAAGGATCGCTAGATGTTGAACCTTTCGGTCCTAGCCTGTGTCTGAAACATGCTCTTGAGACTCTCGATCATATCGTAAGACTCAACATTTTCGTAATGCTGTTGCAAATCGGGCTCCATACAAGCCAGCATCAGACAGCTGATCTCCATTGATTCATCAACGAGTTTCTGGTAGGCATTCTTAGTTGTGGCATTAGCATTATCGGCAGGTTCCTCTGGAAGTGGATCCTCTAGAACATGTTCCTTTTTATCGTGCTTGAGAACAATTCTCAGATTTATATACCAGGTGGTAAAGTTTGTTCCATTCAGTTTATCCTTTTCCAGAATTGATTTCAATGCAAAGTTGGGTTGAGCAGGTGGTGCCATTGATCTACAACAGAAAATATGCAATTACTAAGAAATGTGTTTATGTAGAGTAATTCGCCTAAACATAAATACTCCCACTGAAGTCAGCATCCCTCCGCAAACTCTCAGTGATTCAGGATCTGACTAGCGCATGCGACTAGTGAGCTTTAGCATCACTGCTAGCCAACATACCTGTCCCGTAAGCAACTCCTTGCTAATCATATCTCTATACGACTCCTGTCGGTCGGGAAGGTATCTCATACCCCGGCTCCCAACCTTCTTTGCCACAAGGCCCAAAACCGTTTTGATAGCCTTGTCAAGTTAACCTGACGCAGTGCATGTCCGTGTCCGACATGAACCCTTCAGTTCAAGGACACCCAGCAGTACCTCAATTTTATGAGCCCACTACTAGACGTACTTGACGTGCGAAGGTGCAACATCGGGAATGGCAATTTACTTGATATTCATGAGGGATCTTTCTACCATTCTAACATGCATAGAAACAAAGAAGCATAACAATCACGAATAAACATATTGTGAAATAGTATGGCTCCTTCATGGACGTTCTTCCAGGTCGGCTCCGACTCCGATGACCATCTAGGAACTCCATCTTGTTTGTCATGCCGGGACGCCAAGCCACCAACCTGATCTCTATTATCCAACTACTACAACTAGTAATGAATTTACATAGAGTCACAAGTCGACACGCAGGTCATTATACAATATAATGACAACACTTTGGCTCCTCCCGGCTGACAAACATGACACGCAGGCCATGTATAAATTACACACATGCATCACATACACATGAGCCATACTATTCACATCAAACCTGCACAACAAAGTTATGCATAGAATCGCATTCTACCGATTTGTGTGTCGGGTACGAATTACACAGTGCTACGCACACGGCGGTCCTCGCGGGTGCGGGCAGCGCCCCTCGTGGGTGCAGGCAGCGCCCGACGTTTTCGGAAATCATAGATCGCATCTGAACTCCGTTCATGCTGAACTTTTTGATCTGACCGATCATATCGATCATCGCGAATCCAATTCGGATTTATGTTTCACTATTAACCCCGATGGCGGATGACCGACCGGTAGGGGTAGATCGTGTCACGACCTCATCGATCCAAATTGACAGAAAACATAGCCTCAATGATCCCCATGTGTAGTTGATCACATCAACCGTGCACATAGCCGATCTTATCAACGACAACAGATCTCATCTGCCGCCTCCACATATCTAATATGCATACGATCTGAATCCAAATCCTATAGCATAGGCTCTGATACCACTGTTGGGATCTATGGTAGGGTGCGTCGACTGCAAATTAAAATTTCCTACGCGTAGAACAACCAAGAACATGCTATGGGAGATGGATCACAGTTCGTTACCACTAGACGCGCAGTGCCGTGCAGCAGAAGAAGAGTTGGGGCAGCGCGTCCACGTGGATCGTCTCCTCCATGTTCAATCTCCCTCGAACAACCGGTCGTCCGATCCCACGTACAATTTCACCGGAGCGGTGCAAGCGCACCACCTTTAACGGTATCCGCGCGTGCAGGAGGAACACCGTGCGGTGGACTGCTAGGTCCGATCACATAGTCGGCGGCGAGTGGAGGTATTCGCAACACATGCAAACCCTAGTCGCAGCGCCGAAGCGATCAACCACATAAGTGTGCCGCACCTCCACCTTATATAGGCCTCTGTCGCGGGCTCAACATTTGGGCCTCGCACAGACCATAAAGCCCACAAGTCTACTCGGCCACAATCCAAATACAGCTCGGATCACATCCGACCAGTGTCTTCAGATCCGACCTCGTAGGTTCCTTCCCTTAAGTGCGCGACCCCTTAGGTTCAAGTCAGCTTGGTCGCAGTTCGGATCACCTCCGACCTGCACGGTTGGTAGCGGCCTCTAGCAAGGCATGCCGACCACTAAGCAGACTATGAAGCTGGTTAGGCAAACCTGTACAACATGTCACACTTCTGTTCCCTTTGCCTCACGATATATGTTGTCGGGCTCAAGGCGAGATTGTCATCCTTGTGCTAGCCCGACCTCTTTCTCGTTCCAGTGATCCCGGCCACTACCCGGATTATCTCATAATCCTTGTTGCATGGCCATGCTTATCCTGGTCGGATCACACGAGGGGCCCAGAGTATATATCTCCTGATTGGAGGGGCAAATCCCATCTTGCTTGACTATGTCTCGCAGCATCGGACTGGACATACCCGAAACCTACCTTTGTAACTACCGAGTCACGGAGTAGCGTTTGGTCGGCCCAAAGCAAGTCTGTCACCATCCCGAGTATATGCGCCAGCTCAGGTCTTAGGACATAGAATGTATGGTGTACTAGAGACTCACAGATGACATATCGCTACGTCTCATAGTTGGGTCTGTCCAACTCGGACCTTATCTCGACTCGGATCCGGCTATGTCGAATCTGACCAAACCTTTCCAAGTCCATATTATCCGGTTAGCATCCAATACTCAATGGCTAGTGAGACCAAGCCATCAACCGTGTCATATGCTAGTCTAATCCGCTGCGCGTCCACACAGCCCTTTCGACTAGGGACCTTTTAGGACAGTCATCATACAATGCATAGTCCCACAAACAAGTCATGTACTTGCTGATACACATCATTGATAATGTCCAAGGACTATCTTTATTCTTAAACACACAGAAAATATCATCATACATGATTGCCTCTAGGGCATATCTCCAACACAATAGAACTCGGCAGTTCTTGTTTCAAGATCACAGCTGTAATACTGTGTATAAGCAATAGTTTATGAACAACATATATAACAGAAAACAGCTCGTACCATAAGTTTCTCGACACAGTTGGACCTGTTCAACGAGTGCAGCAGTGGCACACATATCCCACGTGGCCTTCCACCATTGAAACGCACCACAAGGACCTCAATATGATCAATAAAGTGTAGGAACTTGTGGATGTCGATCCAGTCAACTTCAGTGCCATTAGTAACAGTTGAGTTATTACAGAGTAACAAACGAGCAGACTGCTTAACTCTGAAAAAACCTACACGTGCCACCAATTATAAGAAAATATTAGTTAGAAGTAGCATCTTTGTGAGAGATTCGTTGCTACTTCTAAAGTTAAATTGTGATTAGTTAGACAGAATAGGTGGATTAAGAAGTAGTCGAGGCAACAAGCAAGAATCATATACAAAACTAACATGGATGAACAATTGGAACAATGTCGGGGTGGAAGATCGCAGTGAAGATGAGACCAGGTTCTGCTATTTCCATCAACATTCGTGCGCCAACTTTTAGTCCGTAACACTTGAGAAAGTTTATCCAAGTTCGGCCATAAAAAAGCAGCGATCTTCTTGGTTCATGAACCCAACTCACAAGTAATATCCATGGATTGTCTTCAAACTGTGACCATTAAACTAGTGTATTCAGTTATGGCAAGTCCGAGCATCTTGAGTACATGTGTTCTAGCAGAGCAAATAATACACTACAGGAAAAATAATATGAGAACACAGCATGTTCAAAAAAAACCCACCCTCCCGGATAGAGAAGAGGATTCTAGCAACATACTGTGCGCGTTTCAAAATGTTGTGGTAGTATGAGAAGAAACAAGTGTGGCATCTCGCCGAGGCTGCAGAAATCTGTAGGGTACTCACACTTTGGGCACTGCAACTGAAACACACTAGATTCAGTATGAAGAAAAATGCATCAACGGCGGCGGTTGCCATCCTAGGATTACCTGCAACCAAGGGACTTAGATTTATTGGGGATGGATGAAGAATTCGTACCTGGTTCTCCACGAGAAAACCCTATGCAATCGCCGAGCGGGCGTTTTCTCTGAACAAGCAGACAAGGGAGAAGGGGATTCAGGCCCAGTGAAATATTGCCGCTTCGTCCGTCCAGCTTACTGCTAAAGCTAGAAAGGGGGGGGGTTGTGATTTGACAGCTCATTGGGCATTACTGCGGCGCTACGACCGGGGTGTGTCTACCGTGAAATTGTGCACTCTAATTTGTGCATATGGGACGTGGACCCCGTTGTCGGTTGCCCCACATATCAATGAAAGGTAGTAGAAAGACAGGAGTAACTAGTTACACATAATTATATTTTTTTGACAGAGAGATACTCCCTCTGTAAAGAAATATACAAATCTTTTATATCACAGGCTCACCTTGCTGAGAAATATACTCCCTCTACAACGCACAGGCATTATGGGGATTCTGCTTTTTTATGGGGGTTCAGCTGAGAATATAATACTCAGATAGGCTCACGGTTCTGGACTTTGGGCGGCAGGCTGACCCTGCATGTTTGGGGTCCCATGTGTTCTACCTCAGCGCTTTTCATATTGCAAGCGATTGGTACTGTGCTGGTTTTAGATGCTGTCGCAAGGCGAATACACAAAATTGAATAAAGCACGGCAGTTGTTGGAATGAAATCGAATGACAGTTCCTAAACAACAATCAGAGTTGTAAATCTATCAACGATATAACATGTGATAAATAATACTGTCGTACTACTTATACACATAGGACACTTGTTTCACCATGCCAGATTATTACATCAAAATCTCTTGGAGGATAGATCAGTTCGGCAGTTGCGTGCTGCTACTGAAGAATTTCAAAGTTGATTTGGACCAGCTCTCCTTGCCGAGAAAGTTCGATTTTGACATCATCCCCTACCGCAAGATATGATTTAGATTTGAACCTTGACCATCCTTTAACATCAATCATCATGCGACCATCCTTTGTACTTATGGTATATTGAGCAGGTTCATTCACACCAAGGCTATGCATGGTAAGAGAAACTTGGCCGCGGTGGCCCAGACTGTTGAATGACTCCCTCGTTGCTCTAGGAATTCTCTGTTTGCAAACAAGAAGACATACCCAAACAGTTAGATCAACATAGTGAATCATGTGAAACAACATGGAAAGAAAAAAGGACGAAGCACTTGGGCGGCCAATGCTTACCAAGAAGGTGGACATGTCGGTTTTTGTAAGGACTTTGGTATATGAAGTGCGAACTGCAGCCCAGTCTGTTGCCGGTGCAACTGCACGGGCCAGACCAAATGCAAGTGCAAGTGTTGGTGCAGGTGCCGAAGCCGCTGCTGCTGCCGGATATGGTGCTCCTTGTAGAGCTGGTGTCGATGCCCAATCCTCCGGTAGATCAGACTGATCCGCTGACGCGGTCGGTGCCCAATCCTCAGCTAGATCAGACTGAGCTGCTGCCACTGTCAGTGCTAGAGCAACTGCCGGTGCTCGGTCTGTGCGAGACAGCAGCGATCGTGTCTGGTCTGCTATGATCAGCTTTCTAACTTGACTAGGATCCGTGACTGTGATCCAGTTTTTTTCTTCATTTCTTTTAAACGCGAGAAGGACTAATTGTGTTGTTTTTGTTAAACTAAACTGCAGTTCATCATAGGGATTCAGCTTGTACTCAGACAATAGACTGATCCAATTTTTTCCAGTAATATAAGTGATGGACAGTTCCTTCATTACTAACACGACATAAAAGTGAAACCTGCAAAAATAGCCATCGTAGAGCAAACCAAACGGTTTATACTGTGATGAATGTCACATGGCAAAACCTGCATCGTAAAATTGCAGGAAAAGAAAGAAAACATGACATTAAATCAATAAGATTTAGACAGTGAATCAATAAGATTTACTTGATGTGACACGAGTGAATCCTTACCAGGAAATCACTATGTTGATGTACTAAATAGAAGATTGATCGTCCAACTACGCGTGGCATGTAGGGCCCCTGCCTACTCCCACAAGCAGGACAGTCCAAAGGTCGTGACAAATCGTATGGCCGAACATCCATGGGACTGGAAATCCTAGTGGGTGCGATAAACCCTGCAATGCATACAGATATTGGAGTGTAACCATAATTGATAAACCGTCCTCACAAAAAATATGATCTGGATACTTCAAAATGTACAGACTGAATTGAGTGGACAGACATTAACATAGACCGTTCTCTGGACTGACCACACACCAAAAGCGGCAGTATTAATAAACAATACAGGGTTCACAAACACAAATCAAGTACTGAACAATGGTACTTATTATAGACAAGCAAAGTTGCACTAACTAAACTCTGCAGACTATTTCTTGCCACCGACCTACGGGATGAACCCTGCATCACTGACTAGGCCATGGACTTCATGTGAGATGTCTACATGCACCATCACCATCTTGTAAACCTTGGAGAACCTAACAGAGTGGTCTTTCCACTCATAAACATGATGATGAAGATAGGCCGCATCAGATTTGTTGGGAAGCTTTACAAGAACCACACCCTTCATAATCGAAGGCATAGCCAGGAAATTGTTGTGGTCAAGTACAGCCTCGAGAACACGCCTGACAATAATGCTACAGGAAAACACTAGTTCAGGACACGTGGCGACAAGGACATAGCAACTGGATAGTTCAGTAGTAGAACTCATCATCAGGTCTTCCAGTTCACACGGCATGATTTTGAGACCTTCATCTCCACCGCGGACCAAGTTCTAATTCAAATAGAAACCATATTTTATTACTACCTCCGTTCAGAAATATACCCTCTTAAAAGGTAGCATTGATGTTCATAAATTACTCCCTCCGTCCCAAAATTCTTGTCTTAGATTTGTCTAGATACGGATGTATCAAGTCACATTTTAGTATTAGATACATCCGTATCTAGACAAATATAAGACAAGAAATTTGGGACAGAGGGAGTAGTTGAAAGTAATCTATAAGAAATCAGTGTCAACCTCTCGCATGTTTTGGTCAAAAGAGGAATTTAGAACCGTCATTTGGCACACTAAAATCACATGCAAGATCACCCAGAAAGTTGTACTACCAGTACTAGTACTGCGTGTTAGATGAAAAAACACGATCAAGATGGAGAAAAATATCGTCAACAAGAGACATTACCTGGACTTGTTTAATGAGGGATCCCGGAGAGGGGGGCTTGGACAGGGCGATGGCTTTGTGCTTGTCTACGGTAGTCTCGGTGGGGTGATTGCGCTTCTTCGTACCATGAGCCTCGATGGTTTTGGCCAGAGCCATAGACATCACGTCGGCCGGTGCTCTGGCGTCCGTCCAAGAGAGGAAGCTGAGAGAGAAGAGTGAAAGAAGGAACGAGATGAGGGAGAAGCAAAGCGAGTAGGGGTTTTCTTCAAGAGAGGAAGCTAAGAGAGAAGAGGGAAATGATGGTTGCTTCGTCCATCCAACTTACTGCTGGAAAGGATGAGGTTTTGTGATTTGATGCCTCACTGGGCATTACTGTGGCGGTTCGATCGGGGTAGTCTGCCGTCACTCTACTACGGAGTAATTTAGTGCATGGCTGGTGGACCCAGGTGCTGGCTGTCCCACACGTCGGCGAAAGTGAGTAATTTTGTGCATGGGTGGAGGAGGATCCGCATGGTAGAGCGTGCCCACTGTTTTTCATTCTGAAGAAAAAATGATTATAGCAAGCGTTTCCACTCTTACGACGGAGGAGTGCGAAACACGGCAGCCACTTGAACATACAGAGTGCTCCTACTACTAGGCATGTGCAGTGGTTCATACGTCAGTACTACACAATCTTGTTGCTAGTGTAGTAAGATATGACGATAACAAATGATGTTGTGCGCATGTCAACTACTCCTATATGTAACATAGTACCGCTTTTTCGACTGTCCGGTCAAGAATGAACAGTGAGATCAATGTTAACAAAACTTGGTCCACAGCGCACGAAGAGTACGGTGCTACAGTACTCCACGAAACATGAACCATATGAAGCACATCCTATAATGTTAGACAGGGTGTATGAAGGGTGCACGGGATGGGAGCAAAAGTTCCCTTCTCGACCCACTTTTGGGTGTTTGGCAGAGTGCATGAACCATGAAGGGTGCATGAGTCCACACTAGTAGGTTGACAAAAATACACGAAGAGGAAACAACTATATTGAGATGAGAATGCAACCAAACACACCCACACTCTTTGTGCTACAGTGACTGATCTGCACCGTATGAGTTTGATCCAACGGTCATGTTGCGCCGAGACATGGACATGCCCATGCAGAGGGCGCCTAAACACCACCAAAGTCCCTCTGCTTCTTGAGGCGCACGACGTTGGTGATGTAGGGTGCAACCGCCCGCAGAGCCAGCTCCCGGTCGACGGGAGCCAGCTCGTCAAAGACGGCGTCCAATGGCACGAATGGATTCCGGTGACGGAGCCCTGAAAGGATTCGCCCGGCAACGGCGACAGCAGCCCGCAACCCCTCCTTGTCCAGCTCAGCCCCCACCATCGTGCGGAGACGGCTCAGCTCCTCGAACGGGTTTAGCCCGACGGCCGGCATCGTCGCGCTGGCACGATGGTAGGCTTCGCACAGCCGCAACATGTGCGTGGCAACTTGGTTCAGCAAGTGGCTGAGGCGATCCTGGACCTCGTAACGATCGGCCCGCTCGCGCTCCAGCCTGCTCCCCTGACGGCCTATCGTATCTCCCGCTTTTTGCAGCAACACCCCCGACGCCTCGAGCATCTTTGTGGTGGACGCCTGCCGCTTTTGAAGCTCCGTGAACTCCCGCACATAACGGAGGAGCATGGCACTCCTCTCCTCCTTGAGCTCACGGAGCTCCATGTCCTTGGCCCTGAGCTCTACATCCTTGGCATGGAGCTCCTGTGTCAGGCGCCTCACCTCGGACTCTGTGATCTGCTGCGCCACCATGGCACCAGGTAGAAGCAATGGGGAGAGGAAGCAAAGGGGATGAAACGGCTGAAAGGCAATACAATCTACGGGAAGGCGGAGAGAGCCGGCCGAGGAGTGAGGAATCTTTTGGTTTTCACCACGGTAAAACACCAGTCGACGACTTCTCACATCAGGGAGCAGTGGGTTTTTACAGGCGGAGTCATCGTGACTAATTGCTGCCGCGCCTGCTCCCGTCAATCAAAAAATTAAAAATCCTGCCGCGCCTGCTCCCGTCAATCAAAAAATTAAAAATCCTGCCGCACCCAAACACCAGAGCAACGCCGTGGTGGATATTTAAATATACCTGCCGGCAAGTAGATAAAAAAAGGGGTAAAAAACAAATGTGGCGGCGGCCTAGCTAATTGGTCGAACTAGCCCAACTAGCTAGCCACCGTGCTTCACTGATGTACTCGGCAGGAAAGGTGGCCTTTCGTGATTTGACGACTCATTTACTTGCTTCGGCGCTACGACCGAGGAGGACCCAGAAAATGCACAGTAGGGCGTCCCACGTCAGGAAGAATATATGCGTGCACCACCCGGGAGGACCCGAAAACCGCGCGGTAGGGTGTGCCACGTCTCGGCACGGAGGAAAAATGTGCGTGTAAAAATATACTGTATCAGACGTAGTACCTATGGTTCGACCTCGGGACCCAGCCAGTCGGTCAAAAACACCCCACTAGCCACACAGCTTCATCATGCAAACGTGGCACGGTTAGCTCCGTCTCGACCAGCCACAACGTCTCTTGTTCTAGGCGATTCTTCTATTTTCCAAGCTTTTTTTAGTTGTAATAACACCACGGCAAGCTAGCACCGCTCTTCGTGTGTGCCCGTGCAAAGGTTAGACGATGGAGATAAGAGAGATTGAGATCACAGACCTGGGACCCACCAGTAAGTGAGACAATGGTCATGCATGTGTTGATGTGGCACTCCCTCTACTCTACTCAACGCAAGTACTGTATAAAATCAAGTTATGGGACAAAGCCAACAACCGTTCGTTTTTTCAGGCTATTGACTTATGCTTTGTAGTCCAGGTTGCCAGTTCAAATCTCGTCTTTCAGATTTGTTAGTTTTAGGTCCAAATTTGATTAATGACAAGTGGGACCCCCGTGTGTTGTTCCGATATTTCAGTGTAGGATGGTTTTTTTGAACAAACACTTTGCGCGGTTAGAAAAGTAACGGCATGAGTTACACGTATTTTGCAAGTTTACGAACAAGAATGATAGCGGCATAGAATATCAAATCCACCCCACAGCTTAGATACTATGGTGATACGAGTTTTTACACCGTTGGAAGTGAGATCCAATGGCTTGGGAGTAGTCTTTGTGATTATGCGCAATTTCCAAACTCTCCAAAGGTTTTTTGAACATTCAGGCCTCGTGTGTGCCGCTGCATCTTTGATCCAACGGCTCCCCGGTGCTCATATTATGTGCTCCCTGTAGCTTAATTACCCGCTACGGTGATATGAGCATCTAGGTCGTATGATTAGTGATCAGATGGCACATGCATAGTACTTGTACTTTCTGCGCATTTCCCAAACTCTATCAGCCGTATATTGCAAAACATTCAAACCTCCTACTGTGGGCCGTTTGATCCCAGTGAACTCGTATCACCATAGAATCTATGGTGCCGGAGCACCTCATACTCTCCCGTGCGAGAAAACATAAGGTGCTATCGCGGCTTGGATGCTACGGTGATACGAGCTCAGAGGTCGTTTGATCTAAGATCCAATGGCATCTGAGCAGTCTTTGTGCTTGTAAGCAGTGGCCAAACTCTTTTGGGGCTTTTCTACAAAAAATCATTTGATCCACCGAGGAGGTGTTGGGTCACAAATCCAACGCCTCCGAAGAGCTTGTATCACCAAAGCATCTAAGGTGTGGTAGCACATGATATTCTTACATACAGGAGAATATGATGTCCTCCTTCATCTTAGATGCTACGGTGATACGAGCTTCGAGGTCGTTGGATATGGTATCAAAGGGCATCTAAGTAGTTTTTGTACAAATTGTGTGCAATTCTCAAACTCATCAAGGTTTCCTGCAAAAAAATTAAGATAGATCATGTGAGCTGCTATATCTCAGATCTACAAGCTCCAAGCAACTCGTATCGGCATATAGCATCTAAGGTATGGGGGCACATGATATTCTCCCATGGAGGAGGGGTGGGGCGTGCACAACCAATCGGTGGTTGGGAGGGTGGGGACAAATATAATCTAAACAACCCTAAACAGAGCTCCACAATTTTATCTAAGGTTGAGGGGTTGACCCCCGACAATCATAGCTCCGCCTAAACACAACATTTGCATGTACTGTAGTACTAGACTTAATATTCATGTTTCAGTTTCATGTTCATTTTAAATATTGAACTGAGGACCATGGATGTCTTACATTTTACTTCCTTCGTTCCTAAATATTAGTCTTTTTAGAGGCTTCAAATGGACTGGCACATATGGATGTATATAGACATATTTTAGAGTCTAGATTCACTCATTTTGCTCCGTATGTAGTCACTTGTTGAACTCTCTAAAAGACTAATATTTAGGAATAGAAGGAGTATTTTTGAATTCGTGTCATACATGCATGGGTTGGAAAAATAGATGCACTATACTTATTGGATTGTTGTTGTGTTCGTGCGTGTGTGTCTTTGTGCGTGTGTGTGTGTGTGTGTGTGTGTGTGTGTGTGTGTGTGTGTGTGTGGTCATATGCTTGATACATACAAAGTTTTCTCACCTCCATATTGTTCATATTTTAAATTTGAATTTGCATTGGAAAACTTACTAGGGATACCATGAAATGTGAAATCCATGTTGACATCACTATATCGCAAACTCACTCTAATTCAACAACTCGTTATAAATCAATTACCACGTTGAGATTAGTATTTGCAAGGAAAATACGGGTATTGTAATACACATAGATTCGTTCGGCAATTTAAAAGGTTCCTTTTGTATTCTCGAATGGTAGGACCGAACGGCGTACCAGCCAGACCTTGGCTCGTGTTGATCCTAAAAAAACGGGCTCGTGTCCTTGGGTGGCGTGCGTGGTACGCACATTAGGCAACCCCAACCAGTCGAGCCTCAGCGTTTCAAGTCAAAATATCCGGCGGCCAGAATTCCAGCCCTAGGAAATTCCCCTCATGTCCCCGGTCCATAATGACTACCGATGAACAACGGAGGGATGCTTTAGTAACTAGACAATGTTACCTACCGTGCCGAGCACGGTTCAATTCCCTCGGTTACCGCTCGTCAAGGTCACCCGTCAACTGCATTGCCTAGTACTACTACTACTACACCAGGATGAGCACATAATTGAGCCCGTTTGTTCGTGCCTTGTACTTGAGTTAATATATCAGGCAATGCACTGGTACGCAGGGATTATCCTTTTACGGTTTATAGGGCTTATCTCAAAATTTTAGTTTTCCCATTTTATAAGTCTCAATTTGGTTGTTCCCCAACACATGTTCAGATTTCAAGGTGCAATAAATCATTACATGCAAGAATTAATAGAAAATTGACCAATGCATGTACTTTATGCATGCACGCATTACAATTAATGCATTCGTAAACACAATTTTTGAGGAAAACAAGCGCATTAATTGAGTGGTTTTGCAAGCTACAACAATTCTTCCACCACTCACCATCTACCTTGGTTGGTGAGATTTTTGAACTGAGCCCTATAAACCGGAAAGGAGGTTTAACTAAGGAAAATGTTTGACCAAATCCATTCTTAAGAAATACAACAGGACAGATGTACGGCTTGAAAATTTATTGCATGATGCAGGTTATGATATTGTTTCGAATCTTGGATCTTAAATTTCAGAAAATCCAAAAGTGAGCATAAATTCTTGAAACTAAGCATGGTCACGTGATATGGCAGAAATATTACTTCGTAAGTTTTTTCTTCAATTCGAGACAAGTTGCTTATGACAAGTTGCACAAATCAAGAGCCAAGGTATTTTGGAACAAAGACCTGTCACGTTAAGGCGAACGCTTTCACTATTGAAACTGTGGGCGTTTATGTGCCGCCACGAGTCCCCTCTTCTCATCGGCAGGTGCCATCCCAGCAAGCGTGTGAGTCGACGGGAGGCGCGCGAGCAGACCGCTGCGCCGGCTTTCAGGGAGGCGTGCGAGCAGACCGCTGTGTAGACTCACCGGGAGGCGAGCCCTTTGACCAGGCTCCGCCGCCCACCGTCGTCCCACCTGCTCCCACTTTTAATGTCGCCGGCGCCGCAGTTTAAAATCAACCCCGCACTACCCGGTATCGCTACAATCCTCTCTCTTCCTCTCCGATTCTCCTGTCATCTACCTCCAACTAGCCTAACCTAAACGTACGCCCTGCCGCATCATGATGGTTTGCCCTTACTATTCCAGTTTCATGAGGAAGACACCCAGCCAGAGTCTCAAGAACATAAGGCGCTTTGGGACGAGCTTGAACTGGCCTTGCGGGAAGACGCCGCGCCTGTCCCCGCTCCCGTTCCGGCTCCCGTCGCCCCGACTGCGCCAGCGCCCATCCCCGTGGCATTGATGGGCTGGGAGACGCACATTGTTGCCGAGCTTGATGCCACGGGGTTCCACGAGGTCACCGCCGACTTTCACGTGCCCGTACACCTGCCAGCGCATGCGCTTGCGCGTGCACTGACGCGCACGCCCGTGCCGGTGCCCGTGCACCTGCCAGCGCATGCGCCTGCACATGCATTGACGTGCGCGCCCGTGCCGGTGCCCGTGCACACGAATGTCTCCGCCGCGCCGTTGACAGCGCCTGTCCCCGCGTGGGTGCCAGTTCCCCCCTCAGCGACATGGATGGCCGCTGTCGACCGCTTCCTTGAACCAACGCCAGTCGCCTCCTCCCGCCAGTTGACTCGCTCCGAAGTCCAGAACATTTTGGCCTTCCTTGAAGCTAGGCCAACGTCCAGGATTTCACGCCCAATATGCGATACTATCCTAAAGAGACTCGAGGGTCCCACCAAGGATAGAACCGCATATTGAAACGCTTTTGCAAGGTGGATATCATTACATCAACATTACATAATAGATCGGATACATACAAAAGTTATACAATGCCACACGACTACAACATCATCTTACATAAGAGCACCATCCGACTACGGATGAAACACAAACAAAAACTCAAATGACATCCACCCTGCTAGCCCAGGTTGCCGACCAGGAACCTATCCCCTGATCAAAGAAGAAGCAGAAGGAGAACTCCAAAACAAGCAACCATCGCTCTCACATCATGGTCATCGCATAACCTGTACCTGCAACTGTTGTTGTAGTAATCTCTGAGCCACGAGGACTCAGCAATCCCATTACCATGGGTATCAAGACTAGCAAAGCTAAACGGGAAAGGAAGGAATAAAGTGGTGAGGTTGCAGTAGCGAGTAAGCATATATGGTGGCTAACACACGCAAATAAGAGCGAGAAGAGAGGCAACGAAACGGTCGTGAAGCTAGCAATGATCAAGAAGTGATCCTGAACTCCTACTTACGTCAAACATAATGCAAAACCGTGTTCGCTTCCCGGACTCCGCCGAAGAGAGACCATCACGGCTACACACACGGTTGATGCGTTTTAATTCGGATCTGATGTCAAGTTATCTACAACCGGACATTAACAAATTCCCGTCTGCCACATAACCACGGGCACGGCTTTCGAAAGTTTATACCCTGCAGGGGTGTCCCAACTTAGCCCATGATAAGCTCTCGCGATCAACGAAGGATATTCCTTCTCCCAGGAAGACCCGATCAGACTCGGAATCCCGGTTTACAAGACATTTCGACAATGGTAAAACAAGACCAGCAAAGCCGCCCGATGTGCCGACAAATCCCGATAGGAGTCGCACATACCTCGTTCTCAGGGCACAACGGATAAGTCAAGCTACGAGTAAAACCAGCCCTCAAGTTTCCCCGAGGTGGCCCCGCGGGTTGCTCGGTTCGGACCAACACTCGAAGGAGCACTGGCCCGAGGGGGGGGGGGTAAATAAAGCTGACCCTCGGGCTCCGGAAACCCAAGGGAAAAAGGCTTAGGTAGGCAAATGGTAAAACCAAGGTTGGGCCTTGCTGGAGGAGTTTTATTCAAAGCGAACTGTCAAGGGGGTCCCATAAATTACCCAACCGCGTAAGGAACGCAAAATCCGGGAACATAACACCAGTATGACGGAAACTAGGGCGGCAAGAGTGGAACATAACACCAGGCATAAGGCCGTGTCTTCCACCCTTTACCAAGTATATAGATGCATTAATTAAATAAGAGATATTGTGATATCCCAACATAATCCTGTCCATCATGGAGCAATCTTCAACTTCACCGGCAACTACCAACACTATAAGAGGGGCTGGGCAAAGCGGTAACACAGCCAAGCAACGGTTTGGTAGGAAGGGTGAAAAGGTTAGAGGCTGACATGGCAAATTGGGAGGCTTGAAGAGCAAAAGATAGGTAACGCAGCAAAGCGATAGAAGGAAGCAACTAGCATAGCAATGATAGTAGTGAGATCCAGGGTAGCGGTCATCTTGCCTGAAATCCCGCAAGGAAGAAGAACGAGTCCATGAAGAAGACGAACGGGAGTAGTCGAACAAATCCTCACAATCGCAACATTACCGGAACTAAGAAGCAACACCGGAAAGAAACAAACAACATGGTAAATGCACAAGCATAAACATGACATGATGCACAAACAAGTATGATGCATGTCCGGTTTAAAGAGGCATGGCATGGCAAAGTGCAATAAACAATACTACAAGTTAAGTGGAGCTCAGTATGCCACGAGTTGCATATTGACAAAACACCCCATCAATTATTTAGTTCTCTCTCAGTTATGTACCCAACAATATTAAATGTTGTTAAACATGGCAAGAGGTGAAGCATAATTTAAACTACCTATCTAGGCAAGTTTAAATGAGGTCGGAACAACAAACATCACTTCCTGAAAATCCTCATATGCAATAGCCATTTAAGGCAAACAACAATTTTAAATTTTTTAAATGTTATTGTCATGATGCGGATGACATATGCAAGTTTTAAGAAATTTTATGAAAATGCTGACATGAGCATGATACGAGGCATTTGTCGCCATGGCGGAAGGAAAAAGGGTGCCACGGCGGCGAAACGGAAATGGTGCCACGGCAACATCCCGATTCTGGTAGCTCATGGAGATACCGGTGCAAAAGGGAGTGTGTGGATGTGCGGAACATGCTAGAGATGGTAGGGTGCTCCCGACTACCGGGTTCCCACAAGTTAGTGGCATGGAAACGAGTGACAAATCGGACACGATGCAAACAAGAGCATCTCATACAACATGCATTCATTCACGGGTGGCGTCTCAGGGTTATACCTTTGAAGCGTGCATCTTCGAAACGGATCGGGTTCGACGCGGTGTAGGGGAAGTAGACGTTCTCAGAATGGTCGTAGCGGAAGTAGTGGTTCACGTTTCGTAGATGTTCGGGCGGCAGTAGTGGTACACGGATCATAGATGTTCGGGTCATCGGTGTCGTGGTACTTGGTGACATGCACGGGATGGTAGTTGTACACGTTCTTAAACTTCCAGTGTCGTTCGTAGAGGTACTTGGCGTCCGATGCGGTACTTGGCGAATCCCAGACGTAGAGGTACACTTGTAGAGGCGGAACTTGACAAAATCCCTGTGGAGGTAGCCGTCCGTGGTCGTACTCTTGTTAATGTGCAACACAATTATCTTGATGGAACATAATCGAACTTGGCGGCAGAGATTCTTGTGCTCGCAAAACGGCAAAGAGACGCAGCAGCAGTGCTGCTGCTCGGGGACGTTGCGGTCGGTCAACGCAGAGGCCAGAGATGGCAGAACGACAGCAGGTAGAGAGGGTCGACGAGAGGATGCAGGCGAGGTGGCTGTCCATGGCAGCGGAAGGGAAGCAGTAGGCTGGACCGTGCAGTAGCGGACGAGGGACTCCGGGATGGCATGGAGGTCTAGGTTGATGAGATCGAGGCAGCGCTGGAGCATGGCGGCGTGGTGGCCAGACGAAGCAGGGAGGCACGATGGAGGTCGCCGACGCGGAGAAGTCGCAGGCGAGGTGCGGGCGTAGCAAAGGAGACAAGGCGGCGCTTGGGGCTCGGGGTCGCAGGGAAGGAGCAGCTCCGGTGCTGCGGCGCCGGAGACGGCAGGGGAGCGACGTCCAGGGGCAGCGCGGCGAGGCGAAGCCCGGCGGCAGCGAGCGGGCTCTGGTGGCCGGCTGGAGGTGCGGAGGCGACGTGGTCGACGGGGAGGCGCGGGGCCGAATGGGTGAGAAGGGGATCGGGCGAGGCGTGGCTCGATGCGTGCATGTGTGTGAGTGGAGGCGGTGTGGGAGGATGAGAGGGAGAGATCGAGAGGAGGGGGTCGGGGCTAGGGTTATAGGCGCGCCTAGGCCTTGGGCCAAATGGACTGCGGGGAAGCAGGCCGCTGGGCTCTCTTCTCTCTCTCACTCTAAAGAAAGAAAAAAAACAGAGAAAAGAAAGAAAAGAAAGAGAGGTTAGGGGAAGAAGTTGGACACGCGGATAATTTCCAGGACTCACAAAAATCTGCTTGTTCCGAGAAAATAGAAAAGACCATGATTGAAAGATTTAAATTCAAACTCATTTGATTTAAATTCAAATGATTTGAATAGGAAGTGAGGGTTGGGAAGGTCCAAAAATGTTCGGATTTTTGGTGGAGCTCCGGAATATGATGAAAGAATATATGGCAAGGTTGGAGACCAAGAATTAAGATAACAAAGGAATTGGGATAATTTGCAAGTGTGTTATGGTGATTTCCAAATTAAAGAAATATTTAATATAGCTCCCTAATATTGGGAGGATATGTTATAAAGAGAAACACCCTTCCCTCGATTTAAATAGATCAACCATTTATGCAATTTATTAGTTGAGTTGAGATGCAAATATTAATGACATGATGGCATGATGACATGATGCAATGCAAAAATAAAAGAGCAAGTACAAAAGAAACACACGGTGATCACGAAAACATGGAAGGCGTCTGAAGCATCGGTCTCGGGTCGTCACAACACTCCTACACTTACAGGAGATCTCGTCCCGAGATCTAGGATGGCACCGGATAAAAGCGGAAGAGGAAGAGGTAAAACAAAGATGCTTCTTTGACAAAAGAGTGAAACCACGAACCTTGAGAGGTTGAGCAATTTAAAAGAAAGAGTACAACAGAGATGAACGAGATTGCAAACAATCCGTTAGAAAAGAGGAACAAGGAACATTCCGAGAACTTGAAGGTTGCAAAGGCATGAAGCAAGAGTTTAATGGACAAGATAGAATTCGAAACCACTCCGGTTAAAACAAGATGAGAGAGGAAGAATTTGGGCAGCACTCTGGTTGAACATGGAAGGTATAGAACATGAACTTGGCAAAATGAAAGCACTTGGATGAGACTCCGGTTAAATGAGTAATGATAGACACAACACTCCGGTTAAATGGATAAGCAAGGAAAAGAACATGATCTTGACAAAACAAGATGATTAGTGAAGAGAGCAACATCACAATGCCTCCGGAACGAAAGAATATAAGCTAGATTGTTGGGATAAAAGGACAGAGAAGAAATGACAATTTCTGCCACAAATGAACTTGGAAAGCATCCTTGCAAAGAAGGATTGAATGGAGTTGTTGGAAAACCAACAACGAAAAGAATAAGCTTGTAGAGGGCTTATGGAAACATCTCAACGTCATGAGGGGACAAACGGCCACTAAAGGAAGCCATTGATTTGAGTGAGAGCACCAAGGCGATGAAAAACTTCTTTCACCAAGAGGATAGGAGAAAACTTGGATCATTGATAAGCACCATAATAGCAACATTCCTTAAGGAAGGCTTTAGGTGAAACATGACACAAGATAACTCCAACAAAGAGATTGGTGGATTTAAAATATCTCATTCTTACAACATGTGAATCATGAAACACGAACTCAAATTGTCAAGAATGACATAACACCACCTCAAATGATAAGGTAGAACGAATTGCACTTCGGAATGCAAGATAAACAATACTTGAACTCCTCAAAACAAAACGTGTGTTGAACACCATGTTTATTTTAGAGAATAGCTTGGCAGATCATAACTTTGAGAGAAATCTTGAGGAACAATTGAAGAATGAAAGAATCCTTGACGAACCACCATGTAGAGCCTCCATGAAGAACTCTGGTAACAAAAATGATGATAGAAAGAAAGGGAAGTTGAAAACACAAGGTGAAGCCTTGTGATGTTTATATGGAGCTTCGCGATGAAATGGCCGAGGAAATTTGAACTCTGGAAAAGAAAAGATGAAGCATCTCAAACCAAGAAATGTGACATGATGAATAACTCTAGAAGAAGAAACTAGATCACTTGGATGAAACAATAATAAGAATTACGTTATGCGTATCCTTCATCAATTTAAATTGATGACAAGCAACGGATTTGGCATACTACTTATTCGCATAGAAAGTATTAAGAGAGATATAGCGCAAACTTGAGAAGGTATTGATGGAACCACCGGTGGGATTTGGAAACAACGAATATTTGATATGATAACGAAGGAAGTGAAATCTTGAACGAACCACCGTAAGAATTAGAAAATGACTGATGAAAGAGAATGAATCACCGGGAAGAATTAGAAGAACAAATGAATATACTTGAGGGGATTTAGATACATGAGAATGAAGAGATCATGAACTGATTAGAGGGTATTTAAACGATGCACCGGTAAGATTTGGAGAATGAGATCTGAAAGCTGGAATGAAAAACACTGAGATGATGGCTCCGGAGAATCAAACTGAAAAGACTCCTGAATTGCTCCGAATGGGTGAAAAGAATAGTCACAATAAAAAGCGATTATGAGGATGGCATCAAGCTAGAATCACGAATCTTTGAGAGAATGGAAGATTTGGAGGAAATATCTTCTTTGGTCTTCAAATGTTGAGAATGACGATGGAAAACACCACCATGAACTGTTGAGATACTCTGGGAGAAAATTAGAAAGGTTGAAGCAACGATGAATATATTTTGAAAGCGATCTTGAAGAAAGAATATGACTGATGAAAATTCATTCTTACGTCAAACTTCGAAAGGAATTAGGAATGGCTCCGGAATAATTAGAAGAGTCAGGTAAGATCCTGGGAAAAGACCTGTGGGTTAGGGCCCACTCGAGAAAAGCATCATTGAAGGATTGCTTGAAATAGAGATTGCACCGGTAGAATTAAATATCTTGAATGAGAGAAAAACCATGAAGTAAGTCGAATAGATTAAGAATGGAAACATGATTCTTCTGAGATATCTTGAGCACTCTGGATAAGAATAGAGAGAGGTGAACAATTAAGAGGTGCATCGACATGGAAAAACATTTGAAACGAGGAAAGGGATATGATCAACACCGAAAGCTTGAATTAAATCCACCGGAGAAGAAAAATAACCAAGAATGATGAACTCAAAGCTCCGTTAGTATCTTCCTGAGAATCACCGGATAAGAACATTAACGGAAAAGAATGAAGAGACTTCCCATTAATAAAAGGATACATGATTAAGAAATCTGAGTCCTTGAAGAAAAAGGGTGGGAGGGTGGGGAAAACAAAGACAACTTGGGATGGATGAAACAAACACCGGTGAGAAAACTTAGAGTTGATCTTGCTGATGTTGAAATGATCGGATCCACTTGAAGAGAAGCACACCGGTTGGAAAGAATTGACATGACAATCTCGATGATCAAAAGGATTAGTATTCACATAGAAGTATCAGAACACCGCTTAGGAAAAGTATGGAATCAACACTTGACATTGAAGCAACTCATATACCATAACTCAAAACAAAACAAAGGATTGGCTTGCAGAAATAAGCCGGAACAAATACATATGATAGAGATTTACCCAATCCCATATCAGGCATCTGTCGGAAAGATATTCTAGGAGCTACTTGAATTCCCACCTATAAACTCCCGAAACTTTCTGGTTATGCAATCTGGTGTTGGGGATACAGGGGAAGCAATATATCTCACCCAAACTAACAATCCCTACATCCAGCTGTATCCATCCGTCAACACATAACCAAGAAAAACTCCAGAAATCGTGTACCTCAACCTTCGAAAAGCATCCGTTATACGAGCTATGGAAATACTCCCGAACTCCCGCCCCAGTACTGGGTGGCGTCGAGGTTATCTCACCAACAACTGCATAAAAGAGATTTTTGATGTCGGCAAAACTCAGGTATTCCAGAACTGCTACAATAAAATTATGACGACAACACCTCGGAGCTCAACTCCCCGGGACACTGCCACAACCCCTAAATGTCAGGAGGCACCAAGAACAATGTTCTCGTCATAAGAATATCGGAACGATCCCAAGATACCCGCATGATCCTAAAAATTTTAGTGAAATTTGAGGAGAGGAAAGACAAAACATCTACGTCAAGAGTCCTCACTAGAGCGACGAAGGGGCTGAGGAGTAAAAACAATCCTACTCTCTGATATATATAATCCTAAGACTCAAAATAGTTTTCTTCTAGACTCAACAACGGCCAACAATCAAGGGGGCTCCTATGGTCGGTCGAGGCTCTGATACCAACTTGTCATGCCCAATATGCGATACTATCCTAAAGAGACTCGAAGGTCCCCCCAAGGATAGAACCGCATATTGAAACGCTTTTGCAGAGGTGGATATCATTACATCAACATTACATAATAGATGGGATACATACAAAAGTTATACAATGCCACACGAATACAACATCATCTTACATAAGAGCACCATCCGACTACAGATGAAACACAAACAAAAACTCAAACGACATCCACCCTGCTAGCCCAGGCTGCCGACCAGGAACCTATCCCCTGATCAAAGAAGAAGCAGAAGGAGAACTCCAAAACAAGCAAACATCATGGTCATCGCATAACCTGTACCTGCAACTGTTGTTGTAGTAACCTGTGAGCCACGAGGACTCAGCAATCCCATTACCATGGGTATCAAGACTAGCAAAGCTTAATGGGAAAGGAAGGGGTAAAGTGGTGAGGTTGCAGCAGCGACTAAGCATATATGGTGGCTAACATACGCAAATAAGAGCGAGAACAGAGGCAACGGAATGGTCGTGAAGCTAGCAATGATCAAGAAGTGATCCTGAACTCCTACTTATGTCAAACATAACCCAAAACCGTGTTCGCTTCCCGGACTCCACCAAAAAGAGACCATCACGGCTACACACACGGTTGATGCGCTTTAATTCGGATCTGATGTCAAGTTATATACAACCGGACATTAACAAATTCCCATCTGCCACATAACCGCGGGCATGGCTTTCGAAAGTTTATACCCAGCAGGGGTGTCCCAACTTAGCCCATGATAAGCTCTCGCGATCAACGAAGGATATTCCTTCTCCCAGGAAGACCCGATCAGACTCAGAATCCTGGTTTACAAGACATTTCGACAATGGTAAAACAAGACCAGCAAAGCCGCTCGATGTGCCGACAAATCCCGATAGGAGTCGCACGTACCTCGTTCTCAGGGCACACCAGATAAGTCAAGCTACAAGTAGAACCAGCCCCCAAGTTTCCGCGAGGTGGCCCCGCAGGTTGCTCGGTTCAGACCAACACTCGAAGGAGCACTGGCCCGGGGGGGTAAATAAAGATGACCCTCGGGCTCCGGAAACCCAAGGGAAAAAGGCTTAGATGGAAAATGGTAAAACCAAGGTTGGGCCTTGCTGGAGGAGTTTTATTCAAAGCAAACTGTCAAGGGGGTCCCATAAATCACCCAACCGCGTAAGGAACGCAAAATCCTGGAACATAACACCGGTATGACGGAAACTAGGGCGGCGAGAGTGGAACAAAACACCAGGCATAAGGCCGAGTCTTCCACCCTTTACCAAGTATATAGATGCATTAATTAAATAAGAGATATTGTGATATCCTAACATAATCATGTCCATCATGGAGCAATCTTCAACTTCACTTGCAACTACCAACGCTATAAGAGGGGCTGGGCAAAGCGGTAACATAGCCAAGTAACGGTTTGCTAGGAAGGGTGAAAAGGTTAGAGGCTGACATGGCAAATTGGGAGGCTTGAAGAGCAAAAGATAGGTAGTGCAGCAAAGCGATAGAACGAAGCAACTAGCATAGCAATGATAGTAGTGAAATCCAGGGTAGCGGTCATCTTGCCTGAAATCCCGCAAGGAAGAAGAACGAGTCCATGAAGAAGACGAACGGGAGTAGTCGAACAAATCCTCACAATCGCAACATTACCGGAACTAAGAAGCAACACCAGAAAGAAACAAACATCATGGTAAATGCACAAGCATAAACGTTACATGATGCACAAACAAGTATGATGCATGTCCGGTTTAAAGAGGCATGGCATGGCAAAGTGCAACAAACAATACTACAAGTTAAGTGGAGCTCAGTATGCCACGAGTTGCATATTGACGAAACACCCCATCAATTATTTAGTTCTCTCTTGGTTATGTACCCAACAATATTAAATGTTGTTAAACATGGCAAGAGGTGAAGCATAATTTAAACTACCTATCTAGGCAAGTTTAAATGAGGCCGGAATAACAAACATCACTTCCGGAAAATCCTCATATGCAATAGCAATTTAAGGCAAACAACAATTTTAAATGTTTTAAATGTTATTATCATGATGCGGATGACATATGCAAGTTTTAAGCAATTTTATGAAAATGCTGACATGAGCATGATACGAGGCATTTGTCGCCATGGCGGAAGGAAAAAGGGTGCCACGGCGGCGAAACGGAAATGGTGCCACGGCAACATCCCGACTCTGGTAGCTCATGGAGATACTGGTGCAAAACAGAGTGTGTGGATGTGCGGAACATGCTAGAGATGGTGGGGTGCTCCCGACTACCGGGTTCCCACAAGTTAGTGTCATGGAAACGAGTGACAAATCAGACATGGTGCGAACAAGAGCATCTCATACAACATGCATTCGTTCACGGGCGGCGTCTCGGGGTTATACCTTCGAAGCGTGCATCTTCGAAACGGATCGGGTTCGACGCGGTGTAGGGGAAGTAGACATTCTCGGAATGGTCATAGCGGAAGTAGTGGTTCACGTTTCGTAGATGTTCGGGCGGCGGTAGTGGTACACGGATCATAGATGTTCGGGTCATCGGTGTCGTGGTACTTGGTGACATGCACGGGATGGTAGTTGTACATGTTCGTAAACTTCCAGTGTCGTTCATAGAGGTACTTGGCGAATCCCAGACATAGAGGTACACTCTGGAGGTAGCCGTCCGTGGTCATACTCTTGTTGATGTGCAACACAATGGTCTTGATGGATCATAGTCAAACTTGGCGGCAGAGATTCTTGTGCTCGCGAAACAGCAAAGAGACGCAGCAGCAGCGCTGCTGCTCGGGGACGTCGCGGTCGGTCAACACAGAGGCCGGAGATGGCAGAATGACTGCAGACAGAGAGGGCCGACGAGAGGATGCAAGCGAGGTGGCTGTCCATGGCAGCAGAAGGGAAGCACTAGGCTGGACCGTGCAGCAGCGGACGAGGGACTCCGGGACGGCATGGAGGTCGAGGATGATGAGCTCGAGGCAGCACTGGAGCATGGCGGCGCGACGGTCGGACGAAGCAGGGAGGCGCGATGGAGGTCGCCGGCGCGGAGAAGTCGTAGGCGAGGTGCGGGCGTAGCAGAGGAGATGAGGCGGCGCTTGGGACTCGGGGTCGCGGGGAAGGAGCAGCTCCGGTGATGCGGCGCCGGAGACGGCAGGGGAGCAACGTCCTGGGGCAGCGCGGCGAGGCGAAGCCAGGTGGCAGCGAGCGGGCTCCGGTGGCCGGCTGGAGGTGCGGAGGCGACGTGGTCGACGGGGCGCGGGGCCGAATGGGTGAGAAGGGGATCGGGTGAGGCGTGGCTCGATGCGTGCGTGTGTGTGAGTGGCGGCGGTGTGGGAGGACGAGAGGGATAGATCGAGAGGAGGGGGTCGGGGCTAGGGTTATAGGCGCGCCTAGGCCTTGGGCCAAATGGACTGCGGGGAAGCAGGCCGATGGGCTCTCTTCTCTCTCTCACTCTAAAGAAAGAAAAAAAATAGAGAAAAGAAAGAAAAGAAAGAGAGGTTAGGGGAAGAAGTTGGACACGCGGATAATTTTCCAGGACTCACAAAAATGTGCTTGTTCCGAGAAAATAGAAAAGACCATGATTGAAAGATTTAAATTTAAACTCATTTGATTTAAATTCAAATAATTTGAATAGGAAGTGAGGGTTGGGAAGGTCCAAAAATGTTCGGATTTTTGGTGGAGCTCCGGAATATGATGAAAGAATATATGGCAAGGTTGAAGACCAAGAATTAAGATAACAAAGGCATTTGGATAATTAGCAAGTGTGTTATGGTGATTTCAAAATTAAAGAAATATTTAATATAGCTCCCTAATATTGGGAGGATATGTTATAAAGAGAAGTCACCCTTCCCTCGATTTAAATAGATCAACCATTTATGCAATTTATTAGTTGAGTTGAGATGCAAAGATTAATGACATGATGGCATGATGACATGATGCAATGCAAAAACAAAAGAGCAAGCACAAAAGAAACACACGGTGATCACGAAAACATGCAAGACACCGCCATCGCCGTCGGTCAGTGGCCCGACGACACACAGAGCATGGCAGAGGAGCCGCTTCCCACCATGAGACGCCCCCGCCGCCGCCGCGTAATCTAAATTTTCCATGAAAAACGTTTAGATTGCCATGCTTAAAATCTGAATGTTTATCATTTCCGTTTATTTTATTTTATATCGATCGTCGTATAATTTAAAGTCGGAGTCAGACTGAACGAAATGTATAGTTTGATCGATTGAATGTTCTACTAGAGCCGTATCAAATTAAATATAAAACATCATCAAGCCACATGTATTCCTTGTCATCCAATGACCTAGACTGCTTCAATGTCGAGCACTCAACACGTTTAGCGTGCAGTTAATTTCATGCCAAAAATAGTGCTAATCACATGACAACACGCAAATAATAGCCTAGTAGTTAATATCCGCATGCACTTAATATACTTCCAAATTAATGTGCATTGCACGTACACACTGACTAGTGCTGCTAGTACGTGAAACTTGTGTTGTGACTTGTGAACGCGTCCAGATATGGTCAACGGCAACATCTCCCGCGAGTTCTTCATGTTTGCCCCTGCGTCTAAACGCAGAAGGGGAGGAGAGAGAGAGCACACATGGAACCCACCAGTAAGTGAAGGCGAATAGTACTAAAAATAATATTACATGTTATCCATTAATTAGGCTGTGGTAATATAAAAACATTATGTGAACAAAGGGGGTACAACAAACATTGCTATTCTACGTATGTTGCCTATTGACGTGCGCCTTGAAGGCCCGGTCTCATGTTCGATCCTCGCCCATTATTTTTTAATTTGTATATGGGTCCAAATTTGTTTCATGACATGTGGGCCACTCGGTGTGTAGTTTGTAGCACTTTAATTTGTGGGTCGAAATTTGTTCCATTCCAAGTGGACTGTCGGTGTGTAGTTTTGTAGCTTATTTATAATAATTAAAGAGAATAACTAAGGTTTTTCAATAATACCATAGTGTGACGTTGAAGGCGAGAAAGGACGTGCAAGAGAGCGATGACCGAGCCAGAGGGAAATCAACTAGGGGAGTTGTGTGGGTTGCAACGGTGTTTGGAGTAGTTGTGGGCCGAATGCTACAAAAATATAATCTAAACCGACCGGAATAAATGCCTACACAAATTAATCCAAGGTTTGAGTGACCCTCGCAATGTAAATAGCTCCGGCCTTGCGAGGGATGGAGAGGTAGTAGCTTCAATGCATGGAAGATACAGTGTGAGAAAGCAAGGTCAATCGAGAGACATATAGATAGAGAGACAAAGTGAGTGTGGTCCGACATTCATTGAACAAATATATATATGCTCCGGAGAGATATTGTCTGATTGAGCTTTTGGTAAGGGTGAGGGCTTTTAAGATAGAGCTTGAGAGATTATCCAGTCATAGACGTATAGATATATTTTGTGCGTGGGAGGAAGCAAGGTCAACTGATCACATAGGGGTCGTGCGATCGAAAGAGTGAGACGGGTTGGAGAGAGTGACCTAGATAGATGATGTGCGTGATAGAGTATACAATGTGAATAGGTCGAATTGGGCTCAAACATGGTGATATATTGTTTTTGTCCGAGAAAGAGCAAGGTCAATCGAGACATACGGATATATATATATATATATATATATATATATATATATATAGAGAGAGAGAGAGAGAGAGAGAGAGAGAGATTGAGTGAGCGTGGCCCACCATGAGGTCGAAAGAGTGGCGGCGGCTTGGATGGACTGACCTAGATAGACAATCTGCGTGAGAGAGTATAGAGTGTGTCCATCGAGGCCCGGACAGGGAGATATATCATTTGTGTGTGAAAGAAAACGAGGTTAAATGAGACTCAGATAAAGAGAGCGAGATTGAGCGAGTGTGGCCCTCCGTGCGGAAGAAAGAGTGAGACAGTCTCGAGGGAGTGACCTAGATATACAACGTGCGTGCGTGTGCACGGGAGGTTGGGGGGCTAGATAGGCAATGCATGTATTTAGCGCGAGAGGGTGAGAGGGAGAGGGGGGAGAGAGAGAGAGAGCTCGGCATGGGGTACAATGGCGGGTGTGTGAGGTAAATACATTTGGTAACAGGAGTGGAAAAAGGGGTTGTGTAGTTGAGAGACTTAGAGATCAAAACATGGAGAGAAAGAATGAACGTGTGTTGGAAACCGATAGCTTGCTAAGGTGGTTAGGAGAGGAAGATTGACCAATACAGGAAGTATGTAGCGTTTGTGCGCGGGGGGGGGGGGGGGCGCTAAAAACAACATTTGAATGTAAATAGTATGAGACTTAATATCGATGTTTCAATTCGGTGTACATTGTAAGATTTGAACTGAGGACCAGGCATACGGGTAATTATTTCGAATTCGTGCCATACTAAGTTTCGAAAAGTTGGCATTGACTCAATTTGTTGTGCTATTTTGTAGGTCATATGTTTGAATCCATCCAAAAGTTTTCTCACTACCATGGTGTTCATCATATACATATGAATTTGTATTAAAAAAGTAGCGTGGATACAGTGAAATGCGAAATCCACGTTAGAATTGGAGATCGCTACGTGACACACACACTCTAATTCAAATAACTAACTTGTTGGGAAACGTAGTAATTTCAAAAAAATTCCTACGTACACGCAAGATCATGGTGATGGCATAGCAACGAGAGGGGAGAGTATTGTCCACGTACCCTCGTAGACCGTAAGCGGAAGCGTTATGACAACGCGGTTGATGTAGTCGTACGTCTTCACGATCCGACCGATCCAAGCACCGAACGTATGGCACCTCCGAGTTCAGCACACGTTCAGCTCGATGACAATCCCCGGGCCCCGATCCAGCAAAGCTTCGGGGATGAGTTCCGTCAGCACGACGGCGTGGTGACGATGATGATGTTCTACCAGCGCAGGGCTTCGCCTAAACTCCGCGACGATATGACCGAGGTGGAATATGGTGGAGGGGGGCACCGCACACGGCTAAGGAACGATTCGTAGATCAACTTGTGTGTCTATGGGGTGCCCCCAGCCCCCGTATATAAAGGAGGGAGGGGGGAGGCCGGCCGGCCCTAGTTGGGCGCGCCAGGAGGAGGAGTCCTCCTCCTAGTAGGAGTAGGACTCCTCCTTTCCTACTCCTACTAGGAGGGGAAGGAAGGGGGAGAGGAGGGGAAGGAAAGAGGGGGGCGTCGCCCCCCCTCCTAGTCCAATTCGGACCAGAGGGAGAGGGGGGGCGCGACCCTTCCTGGCCGCCCCTCTCTCTTCCCACCAAGGCCCATGTGGCCCATTAACTCTCCGGGAGGGGTTCCGGGAACCCTCCGGCACTCCGGTTTTCTCCGAAATCACCCGGAACACTTCTGGTGTCCGAATATAGTCGTCCAATATATCAATCTTTATGTCTCGCCCATTTCGAGACTCCTCGTCATGTCCGTGATCACATCCGGGACTCCAAACAAACTTCGGTACATCAAAACTTGTAAACTCATAATAAAACTGTCATCGTAACGTTAAGCGTGCGGACCCTACGGGTTCGAGAACTATGTAGACATGACCTAGAACTATTCTCGGTCAATAACCAATAGCGGAACCTGGATGCCCATATTGGTTCCTACATATTCTACGAAGATCTTTATCGGTCAAACCGCATAACAACATACGTTGTTCCCTTTGTCATCGGTATGTTACTTGCCCGAGATTTGATCGCCGGTATCCAATACCTAGTTCAATCTCGTTACCGGCAAGTCTCTTTACTCGTTCTGTAACACATCATCTTATAACTAACTCATTAGTTACAATGCTTGCAAGGCTTAGGTGATGAGTATTACTGAGAGGGCCCAGAGATACCTCTCCGACAATCGGGGTGACAAAACCTAATCTCGAATTATGCCAACCCAACATGTACCTTCGGAAACACCTGTAGAGCACCTTTATAATCACCCAGTTACGTTGTGACGTTTGGTAGCACACAAAGTGTTCTTCCGGTAAACGGGAGTTGCACAATCTCATAGTTGCAGGAACTTTGTATAAGTCATGAAGAAAGCAATAGCCACATACTAAAGGATCAAGTGCTAGGCTAACGGAATGGGTCATGTCAATCACATAATTCTCCTAATGATGTGATCCCGTTAATCAAATGACAACTCTTTTGTCTATGGTTAGTAAACATAACCATCTTTGATAAACGAGCTAGTCAAGTAGAGGCATACTAGTGACACTATGTTTGTCTATGTATTCACACATGTATTATATTTCCGGTTAATACAATTCTAGCATGAATAATAAACATTTATCATGATATAAGGAAATAAATAATAACTTTATTATTGCCTCTAGGGCATATTTCCTTCAGTCTCCCACTTGCACTAGAGTCAATAATCTAGTTCACATCATCATGTGATTTAACACCAATATTCACATCTGTATGTGATTAATACCCATAGTTCACATCGTCATGTGATCAACACCCAAAGGGTTTACTAGTGTCAATAATCTAGTTCACATCCTATGTGATTAACACCCAAAGAGTACTAAGGTATGATCATGTTTTGCTCATGAGAGAAGTTTAGTCAACGGGTCTATCATATTACAGAGTCGTATGTATTTTGCAAATATTCTATGTCTTCAATGCTTTGCACGGAGCTACTCTAGCTAATTGCTCCCACTTTCAATATGTATCCAGATTGAGACTTAGAGTCATCTGGATTGGTGTAAAAGCTTGCATCGATGTAACTCTTTACGATGAACTCTTTTATCACCTCCATAATCGAGAAACATATCCTTATTCTACTAAGGATAATTTTGACCAATGTCCAGTGATCTATTCCTAGATCACTATTGTACTCCCATGCCAAACCAGGGCAGAGTATACAATAGCTCTGGTCCATAGCATGGCATACTTTTATAGAACCTATGACTGATGCATAGGGAATGACTTTCATTCTCTTTCTATTTTCTGCCGTGGTCGGGTCTTGAGTCTTACTCAATTTCACACCTTTGCAACACAGGCAAGAACTCTTTGTTTGACTGTTCCATTTTGAACTATTTCAAAATCTTGACAAGGTATGTACTTATTGAAAAACTTATCAAGCGTCTTGATCTATCTCAATAGATCTTGATGCTCAATATGCAAGCAGCTTCACCGAGGTCTTTCATTGAAAAACTTTTTATTCAAGTATCCTTTTATGCTATCCAGAAATTCTATATCATTTCCAATCAACAATATGTCTTGCACATATAATATCAGAAATGCTACAGAGCTCCCACTCACTTTCTTGTAAATACAGGCCTTTCCAAAAGTCTGTATAAAACCATATGCTTTGATCAACTCATCAAAGCGTATATTCCAACTCCGAGATGCTTGCACCAGTACATTGATGGATCGTTGGAGCTTGCACATTTTGTTAGTACCTTTAGGATTAACAAAACCTTCTGGTTGCATCATATACAACTCTTCTTTAATAAATCCATTAAAGAATGTAGTTTTGACATCCATTTGCCAGATTTCATAAAATGTGGCAATTGCTAACATGATTCAGACAGACTTAAGCTTCGATACGAGTGAGAAAATCTCATCGTATTCAACACCTTGAACTTGTTGAAAACCTTTTGCAACAAGTCGAGCTTATTAGATAGTAACACTACTATAAGTGTCCGTCTTCCTCTTGAAGATCCATGGCTTGCTGATCATCCAGCAAGTCAATCAAAGTCCACACTTTGTTCTCATATATGGATCCCATCTCTGATTTCATGGCCTCAAACCATTTCGCGGATTCTGGGCTCATCATCGCTTCCTCATAGTTCGTAGGTTCATCATGGTCTAGTAACATGACTTCCAAAACACGATTACCGTACCACTCTGGTGCGGATATTACTCTGGAAGACCTACGAGGTTTGGTAGGAACTTGATCTGAAGTTTCATGATCATCATCATTAACTTCCTCACTAATTGGTGTAGGAATCATTGGAACTAATTTCTGTGATGAACTACTTTCCAATAAGGGAGAAGGTACAATTACCTCATCAAGTTCTACTTTCCTCCCACTCACTTCTTTCGAGAGAAACTTCTTCTCTAGAAAGGATCCATCTTAGCAACGAATAACTTGCCTTCGGATCTGTGATAGAAGGTGTACCCAATAGTTACCTTTGGGTATTCTATGAAGACACACTTCTCCGATTTGGGTTCGAGCTTATCAGGTGAAAACTTTTTCACATAAGCTTCACAACGCCAAACTTTAAGAAACGACAGCTTAGGTTTACTATTAAACCATAGTTCATACGGTGTCATCTCAACGGATTTAGATGGTGCCCTATTAAACGTGAATGCAGCTGTCTCTAATGCATAACACCAAAACGATAGTGGTAAACTGATAAGAGACATCGTAGATCGCACCATATCTAGTAAAGTACGATTACGACGTTCGGACACACCATTACATTGTGGTGTTCCAGATGGCGCGAGTTGCGAAACTATTTCACATTGTTTCAAATGAAGACCAAATTCATAACTCAAATATTCGTCTCCACGATCAGATCGTAGAAACTTTATTTTTCTTGTTACGATAATTTTTCCACTTCACTCTGACATTCTTTGAAATTTTCAACTATTTCAGACTTATGTTTCATTAAGTAGATATACCCATATCTGCTCAAATCATCTGTGAAGGATAGAAAATAACGATACTTGCCACGAGCCTTAACACTCATCGGATCGCATACATCGGTATGTATTATTTCCAATAAGTCAGTAGCTCATTCCATTGTTCCGGAGAACGGAGTTTTAGTCATCTTGCCCAAAAGGCACGGTTCGCAAGCATCAAATGATTCATAACCAAGTGATTCTGAAAATCCATCTTTATGGAATTTCTTCATGCGTTTTACACCGATATGACCCAAACGGCAGTGCCACAAATAAGTTGCACTATCATTATTAACTTTTCATATTTTGGCATCAATATTATGAATATGTGTATCACTACGATCGAGATCCAACAAACTATGTTCATTGGGTGTATGACCATCGAAGGTCTTATTCATGTAAACAGAACAACAATTATTCTCTGACTTTAAATGAATAACCGTATTGCAATAAACATGATCAAATCATATTCATGCTCAACGCAAATGCCAAATAACATTTATTTAGGTTTAACACTAATCCCGAAAGTATAGGGAGTGTGCGATGATGATCATATCAATCTTGGAACTACTTCCAACATTCATCGTCACTTCCCCTTCAACTAGTCTCTGTTTATTCTATAACTCCTGTTTCGAATCACTAATTTTTAGCAACCGAACAAGTATCAAATACTCAGGGGCTACTATAAACACTAGTAAGGTACACATCAATTATCTGTATATCAAATATACCCTTGTTCACTCTGCCATCCTTCTTATCCACCAAATATTCAGGGTATTTCCGTTTCCAGTGACCATTTCCTTTGCAGTGTAAGCACTCAGTTTCAGGCTTTGGTTCAGCTTTGGGCTTCTTCGTGGGAGTGACAACTTGCTTGCCATTCTGCTTGAAGTTCCCTTTCTTTCCCTTTGCCCTTTTCTTGAAACTAGTGGTTTTGTCAATCATCAACACTTGATGCTCTTTCTTGATTTCTACCTTCGTCGATTTCAACATCACGAAGAGCTCGGGAATCATTTTCGTCATCCCTTGCATACTATAGTTCATCACGAAGTTCTACTAACTTGGTGATGGTGACTAGAGAATTCTGTCAATCACTATCTTATCTGGAAGATTAACTTCCACTTGATTCAAGCGATTGTAGTATCCAGACAATCTGAGCACGTGCTCACTAGTTGAGCGAGTCTCCTCCATCTTTTAGCCATAGAACTTGTTGGAGACTTCATATCTCTCAACTCGGGTATTTGCTTGAAATATGAACTTCAACTCTTGGAACATCTCATATGGTCCATGACGTTCAAAACGTCTTTGAAATCCCGATTCTAAGCCGTTAATCATGGTGCACTAAACTATCAAGTAGTCATTATATTGAGCTAGCCAAACGTTCATAACGTCTGCATCTGCTCCTGCAATAGGTTTGTCACCTAGTGGTGCATCAAGGACATAATTCTTCGGCGCAGCAATGAGGATAAACCTCAGATCACGGATCCAATCCGCATCATTGCTACTAACATTTTTCAACACAATTTTCTCTAGGAACATATCAAAATAAACATATGAAAGCAACAACGCAACCTATTGATCTACAACATAATTTGCAAAATACTACCAGGACTAAGTTCATGATAAATTTAAGTTCAATTAATCATATTACTTAAGAACTCCCACTTAGAAAGACATCCCTCTAATCCTCGAAGTGATCACGTGATCCAAATCAACTAAACGATAACCGATCATCACGTGAAATGGAGTAGCTTTCAATGGTGAACATCATTATGTTGATCATATCTACTATATGATTCACGCTCGACCTTTCGGTCTCCGTGTTCCGAGGCCATATCTGCATATGCTAGGCTCGTCAAGTTTAACCTGAGTATTCCGCGTGTGCAAAACTGGCTTGCAGCCGTTGTAGATGGACGTAGAGCTTATCACACCCGATCATCACGTGGTTTCTGGGCACGACGAACTTTGGCAACGGTGCATACTCAGGGAGAGCACTTCTTGATAATTTTAGTGAGAGATCATCTTAAAATGCTACCGTCAATCAAAGCAAGATAAGATGCATAAAGGATAAACATCACATGCAATCAATATAAGTGATATGATATGGCCATCATCATCTTGTGCTTGTGATCTCCATCTTCGAAGCACCGTCATGATCACCATCGTCACCGGCGCGACACCTTGATCTCCATCGTAGCATCGTTGTCGTCTCGCCAACTATTGCTTCTACGACTATCGCTACGGCTTAGTGATAAAGTAAAGCAATTACAGGGCGTTTGCATTTCATACAATAAAGCGACAACCATATGGCTCCTGCTAGTTGCCGATAACTTCGGTTACAAAACATGATCATCTCATACAATAAAATATAGCATCACGTCTTGACCATATCACATCACAACATGCCCTGCAAAAACAAGTTAGACGTCCTCTACTTTGTTGTTGCAAATTTTACGTGGCTGCTACGGGCTTTTAGCAAGAACCGTTCTTACCTACGCATAAAAACCACAACGATAGTTTGTCAAGTTGGTGCTGTTTTAACCTTCGCAAGGACCGGGCGTAGCCACACTCGATTCAGCTAAAGTGAGAGAGACAGACACCCGCCAGCCACCTTTAAGCACGAGTGCTCATAACGGTGAAACCAGTCTCGCGTAAGCGTACGCGTAATGTCGGTCCGGGCCGCTTCATCTCACAATACCGCCGAACCAAAGTATGACATGCTCGTAACCAGTATGACTTGTATCGCCCACAACTCACTTGTGTTCTACTCGTGCATATAACATCAACGCATAAAACCTGGCTCGGATGCCACTGTTGGGAAATGTAGTAATTTCAAAAAAATTCCTACGTACACGCAAGATCATGGTGATGGCATAGCAACGAGAGGGGAGAGTATTGTCCATGTACCCTCGTAGACCGTAAGCGGAAGCGTTATGACAACGCGGTTGATGTAGTCGTACGTCTTCACGATCCGACCGATCCAAGCACCAAACGTACGGCACCTCCGAGTTCAGCACACGTTCAGCTCGATGACAATCCCCGGGCTCCGATCAAGCAAAGCTTCGGGGATGAGTTCCGTCAGCACGACGGCGTGGTGACGATGATGATGTTCTACCGGCGCAGGGCTTCGCTTAAACTCCGCGACGACATGACCGAGGTGGAATATGGTGGAGGGGGGCACCGCACACGGCTAAGGAACGATCCGTAGATCAACTTGTGTGTCTATGGGGTGCCCCCAGCCCCCGTATATAAAGGAGGGAGGGGGGAGGCCGGCCGGCCCTTGTTGGGCGCGCCAGGAGGAGGAGTCCTCCTCCTAGTAGGAGTAGGACTCCTCCTTTCCTACTCCTACTAGGAGGGGAAGGAAGGGGGAGAGGAGGGTAAGGAAAGAGGGGGGCGTCGCCCCCCCTCCTAGTCCAATTCGGACCAGAGGGAGAGAGGGGGCGCGACCCTTCCTGGCCGCCCCTCTCTCTTCCCACCAAGGCCCATGTGGCCCATTAACTCTCCGGGAGGGGTTCCGGTAACCCTCCGGCACTCCGGTTTTCTCCGAAATCACCCGGAACACTTCCGGTGTCCGAATATAGTCGTCCAATATATCAATCTTTATGTCTCCCCCTTTTCAAGACTCCTCGTCATGTCCGTGATCACATCCGGGACTCCGAACAAACTTCGGTACATCAAAACTTGTAAACTCATAATAAAACTGTCATCGTAACGTTAAGCGTGCGGACCCTACGGGTTCGAGAACTATGTAGACATGACCTAGAACTATTCTCGGTCAATAACCAATAGCGGAACCTAGATGCCCATATTGGTTCCTACATATTCTACGAAGATCTTTATCGGTCAAACCGCATAACAACATACGTTGTTCCCTTTGTCATCGGTATGTTACTTGCCCGAGATTTGATCGTCGGTATCCAATACCTAGGTCAATCTCGTTACCGGTAAGTCTCTTTACTCGTTTTGTAACACATCATCTTATAACTAACTCATTAGTTACAATGCTTGCAAGGCTTAGGTGATGAGTATTACCGAGAGGGCCCAGAGATACCTCTCCGACAATCGGAGTGACAAAACCTAATTTCGAATTATGCCAACCTAACATGTACCTTCGGAAACACCTGTAGATCACCTTTATAATCACCCAGTTACGTTGTGACGTTTGGTAGCACACAAAGTGTTCTTCCGGTAAACGGGAGTTGCACAATCTCATAGTTGCAGGAACTTTGTATAAGTCATGAAGAAAGCAATAGCAACATACTAAACGATCATGTGTTAGGCTAACGGAATGGGTCATGTCAATCACATCATTCTCCTAATGATGTGATCCCGTTAATCAAATGACAACTCTTTTGTCTATGGTTAGGAAACATAACCATCTTTGATAAACGAGCTAGTCAAGTAGAGGCATACTAGTGACACTATGTTTGTCTATGTATTCACACATGTATTATGTTTCCGGTTAATACAATTCTAGCATGAATAATAAACATTTATCATGATATAAGGAAATAAATAATAACTTTATTATTGCCTCTAGGGCATATTTCCTTCATAACTACGTGACACACACTCTAATTCAAATAACTAATTATGTGACACACTCTAATCCACGTTAGCGTGGGTACCGTTTCGAATTTTTTTCAAATAACTCCTCGTTAATTAATTTATAGTACTCCCTCTGTTCACTTTTATAAAACCTTGAAGACATTTCAGACAATGTGCAAAACAGTTCATTTTAAGTTGTTTGAAACGACTTACAAAAGTGAACGGATGGAGTATCTCGTTTCGAATGACTAATTATTGCAAGGAAAACATGGGCATGGTAATACATACAGATTTGTTTGCAAATGAAAGAAGATTCGTTTCGTTTGCATTCTCAAATGTAGGCGCACCAGGCAGACCAAGGTCGTGTCGGGGTGGACGATGCTTCAGTGCCTTAAAGGAAACTGCCCTTGGGTGACTCACATGTGGGCTAGCCACCTGTTAGGCCTGACACAAAGGCAGGTGCCTTAAGGCACCGAAGGATAGTCCTGTCAGGGTGGTCGCGTGTGTCGGACGGATGCATAGCACCCAGCCACCCGCCCCCCCCCCCCCAAAAAAGGACGACGACAATATAAGATCGCGCTTCCACGTTTCGAATTAAAATATCTGGCGGCCCCAATTCCAGCCCTGCAAAATCTCTCTTCTCCACCGTCCCCTTCCGCGCCCAGATTGCTCAAATCCCTAATTCGCCGCCATCCCTTGAATCGCCCCTCGTCTCGTCTCTTTCCCCACCGTTCCCCACCTCTATGCCGGACGACGACGATGGTCGCGCTTCACCACCGCACCGGAGCTACCTGATCTACGCCCTTGTCCACCACACCGGGTGTTCCATCGACAACGTCGGCGGCCGCAACCGACGTGCCTCACAGACACCGAGTTCCACCGCATCAGGTGCGCTTCACCGGTGCCGTCTCCGAGCTAACCGGGGCTACTTCACCGAGCACATCGTCGCACCTCCGCCCCCCGAGGCCGTTGGGGCTTCACCAATGGTCTCGTCCACCACATCGTAGCGCTCCGCTGCCACTCAAGATCTGCATTCGTGCGCGGCCAGCCAACACCAGCGCATCACCCTCAATGGCTCTGAAGTGACCCGCACTCTAGCTAGGCGAGCATGCCCAAACACCGGCCCGAACTAGGTATCCACACATCACTCCCTTGTGCACTGTTCCGACAATGTTTGGATATCCTTTCACTGCTCTCTTAGCTTACACACCTATGCAACTCTGACTTTAAATCTTATTTCTTCTAGAGATATCATCTGAAACAAGCAAATCCATTTTTTAGCGAAGCATAACGGCGCTATGGGATCTGGTACACATCCTGCACACCCGTATAACCTTGCAAGTATCTGTCCTCCGGTACAACATCAAGGTCGATTCCTCTTATTTGATTAACCATTCGTCGTGTCAAAAATGCAGAGGGGGATGCAAGGAGCACAAGGCCTGCACATCCAAGCAAGTGGTAACATGGACTTGTACATGGAACATCCCAAGCGCAAGTAGAGCTGCAGTGAGCCTGTACAACGAGCTAGCGTAAGTCCCTGCATTTCATCTAATTCATACTGGCATTCGTGTATGATTTGTGTGCAGTGGCTGATCCACGAATTCAAGTTACCAGGGGCGAACATTTAATTTAAAAAATACGAAGGCACTTGCACTCCGGAAATCAACATAACTTGAGAAATGTGAAGCTACATGCACTTTGAAAACCAGCTAATGATCCAAAGTAGTTCAGATTATAAACACTAAATGATGCAAGCACCAAAAAACACAAAATGCAACATGGTGTACAAGGACTACAATCATGGTCTTTACCTGCTTGAATTATTCGTTCTCTGGCTAAAAATATTGAAGTGTAATTGCACGTATAACCAGTGCGCAAACTACATATCAATATATCTATCATGCACAAGTATGCCAATAGTTTCAAACAACAGATTAGAAAAGTATTTATGCTATCTTGTCATGATACGGGGACTTTCTGGTAGATGGCCTCGACGTTTCCTCAAGCTATGAAAATGCACTATAATTTGCTTGTCATCAATGCCTGCAAATCTCTGTCTCTCTCAACATAGTAGATCATCATTAGACACTAAATCCTTCAATGAGCTTGCAAAATGCTTGCATTAGATCCCTCATTAGACACTATATGTTCATCACCAGGAGCATGTAAAATGTTTGCATCAAATCCTTCATTAGCAGTCTGTTCATTAGACACTTCAGGCTCAAGAACAACATGAGCTTGTATGTTTGCACCGGAAACTTGATTAGATACATCAGATTCAGTCAGTTCAGTATTGATTGGGGGAGTTATAGAATAAGTAGAAATTGGTTTCATTTTCTCATAGATTCCCTACATACAAGCAGTTTTACAACACCTTTAGGTTTAACTATTGGCCAGAAATTGAAGAGTTGAATTAGATATAATCAGGGATGTGATGTACCTGCTCGTTGCGCATGCTACTCTTGCAAGCTGCGATTGTCCGTTTGCGCAAGCTCGATGCCATGCTTGTGCTGCCGCCGCTGCCTTCCACGCAGGCTACACCCAGGGTTGGATCTTCATCTTCTTGTCCTTCCGTTCGCTTGAAGCCCGGCGACCGCCCTCCAACGAGGGCGCGAGGAAGTGCTGTGTCGGTCCGTCCAGGGGCGGCTAGGTTAGGAGCGAACCAGACTGGAGGCTGGAGCGAATGAATTGGGATTTTTCCTGCTGTCGATTGATATGGGAGGCGCTCATATGGGCCGCGAGCCTGCTATAGGGCCTGCCTTGCACTTATGTTATTGGCCCATCCAAATTGAAACATTTTTCTTCATTTTTTACATTGCCTGCTCGTGCGTTGGGATGAACAAAACTAGCATGGGCCAACCTGGACGACTCAAACTAGGTGCACACTTTCCAGCCACCTGAGGCGGCCGCCCATACCAGCCCCTATGGTGGCGTCGCCCCTTTTTGCGTGTATGATTAGATAGTGAAAAACATTCCAGTGGCTTTTTTGATTTACCCACAGAATGGTTGAATTGCTTGTTTCTATGAACTGAGTTTGCCAATAATGTGAAGGATGCCAGTCTTTTCATCCTATTGTAGATTGCTTAGATCTCGATATGCCAAAAGTAATCGCATGAAATATACAGTAAAAGCCAGTGTGATGTGTTTGGCTACAACTAGTCTGACTACACGTCCTCATATAACATATCAAGGACGCACCATCTTACCAGATTAACCATTCGACTTACCCATGCAGTGTGGGAAGAAAGAAGTATTGGGACTGCGTATCCAAGTAATTGATGTCATGGACTCCTTTGTACAACCTTGTAAGCAAAAAAGAAGTTGCGGTGTACCTGTACAAACAACTAGCATAAGTTCAGTTACCTGCTTCTCTGAATTTAGTTAGCCACTTATTGCAAAATTGTTCAATTACGTTGCTTGGCTTAATTTAGTTTGCTACTGATTACATAATGGCACGGCCTGTTAATTATATTGTAGACTACGCCTATCTATGTGGTTGATACTTACTGTTAAGAATTACCTATTTGCCTTAACTTAAATATCTACTTGTTTGTTTCACTGCTTTGCTGCTGCAACAGCGGGTTGAATAACTACTGTACTTTTCAGCATCCAATTGAAACTCTTTAATTCCTTGTTTGTTTAACTGGTTTGTTGTAATAACTCCCAGTTGAGATGTTTTGCTAACTTCAACTTTTCTGAATCCAATCAAAACTTTAATGGCAAAACAGGTTAGCCCAAGATCAAAGAGCGAGGTCCCCATGGACGTTGCATCATCCGACAGCAGTGGCACCAGACCAATTGTGCATTATGAATTGCCAACTGCTGATGCTCTAGAGGCTAAACTAGTGGTAGAAAGAGATTCTGCTTCTGCACTTAGAGATGAAGTTGACATTTTGAGGAAGCAAACAGCACAATCACAAGCAGTACTCAAGACAACCATTAAATATTTGGTGGATTTCAAAACAAAGCAAGCTGAGACTGACCAGATTATTAAGGTCCTGAAGGAAAAAAGGAAATTAAATTCCTACTTGGTAAATCATAGGTGAAATGTTCTTTCCATAGGTGAATAACCTTTGTGTTGTCTGTTCATGTAATCAATCAAACCATTTGTTTTAGAGATCATGTAATAATTGTTTTTTCTGTTTTTTGGTTTGTAATTTTATTTGAGCACAAGTCTGTATTAATTGATAAGACTCGGAGACATTTCATTTGGATTGCTGTGCCAGACCTACAAAGCCAATCGGGATGAATGTGCATTCAGCAATAGTAGTAGTATAGATGGACCATAAGTGGCACGCATCGGAAAGGGCCAAGATGCTGGCTAAAAAAGGATGTTGTTGTAGCCAAAAAAAGTACAGCGGCCTGGCTTATGTATGTTAGTTGATATTATTGATCCATATACTCTATAAGTGTTTATATGTCTGTTAGTTCTGTACATTCTTGGATGATTGACTCGGTATTTGAATCTTGATACATCGCTTGTGTACATATCTAAATGGGAGTACACATTATGTTGTGTGTGACCTTTGAGTTGGACATGAAGTGTTCCAAATATTCGAATTCACCTTAAACTGGATTCTAGTTTCTGAATTTGAGTATCGGCATTTGTAAACCATATTCATATATGACAGTGGAATACATCTTTGTCGTCCTTTTGAAGATATATAAAAACACATAGAATGATTTACAAAGATTCATATAGGAATACAAAGTGGATTCGAATTTAGTTGCCAGGGTAAACATGGATGCTTATTGGCCCAAAATTCGAAAGAAGCAGCAAAATGTCCACTCCCACATGGGCTGCCCGAAGCCAAGTGTTTGGGAGATGGAAATTACTGTCTACCCATTACACGGACAATCCATCGGCCCGATTTCCACTGCTCTAAATAGGGGTAGGTTAGTAACTTCAATTAGATGTGACATGACCTCCTCTTAGCCCATTCCGACATGGTGGGCGTCAAACATGGGCGGCAAAACACATTTGATTCAAGCTCATCCGAAAGACCTCTGTTTCTCCCTCCATTCCCCATTCATACACGGTGGGTGGCAAAACAAACTCGACTCGGCCGAAATCGATGTAGGCAAATATTTTCAATAGGGGTAGGTTTGTAACTTCACTCATATGTGACACAACCGCCCTACCTGTCAGCCCCGTTCATACACCATCGGCGCCAACTATGGGCGCCAACCACCCTCTCCTCGCCCGAAATCGCTCTGGGCAAATATTGGCGAGATGCGAGATTACCGTCCTATCCCCAACCGACGAGACGTCCAAATTTTAAACGGGGGCTAAGTTCATAACTTTCCCATATTTCAGACAGGCGTGTCCCAAAAACATGGTTCCCCGTACCTCTCCCTCCATTTTCCCATTCATACACCATCCGCGCTAGAACACCCCATCCCCACACCAGCCTCCATCCGCCACCCCATCCATCGCCGCTGTCCTCCACCACATCCATCTCCATCGTCCTCCACCACATCCATCGCCACCGTCCTCCACCATGCGGGAGCGCCTACCAAGACCGCGTCGTCCACTGCTAGAGATGGATGTTTCTCATCCACGGCGACAGACCAATAGCCTTGCATCGCGTCCTCTCGCTTCATCGGCGCCATCATCCTCTTTGTCGAGGCCGCTCACACGGCCTTCTCTTCCACCGCAACGGGACTTATCCCCCGATGCACCCGTCTACCATCACAGATCTGCTTCAACGCCACCGACAGCTATCGCACCCCCGATGCCTACACGGCGCCGCAAGAGAGGTGGTACTTCATATCCCCTCAACTTTTTTATCTCAACCAGAAAATAGATCTTAACTTGGTTACTCTACTTTCTTTTCAGCTCTTAGAATTTAGTTCTTAGTTCAAAGCAAAGAATGGATGCTAAATATCATTTCTCCGGTTTGCAGCTTCAAATCTGCCATGGCACAGCCATAATACTGTTTAATTGATCATGCTTAGGGTTTAATTGATCATGTTGGTTCCGTGGTAGTTTCTTTAATTGAAATCGGAGGGGAAACCCTCTTTTGGTAAAAAGAATATTCTTAGAGTTTCCCCCTTTTATGATCACTATACAATCAGAAAATGTGCTTCGTATCATAATAACACTGCTCCACCCATCAAGCTAAACAAGCTTAGATGTTCAAATATGAATCTGATATTATTAAAACATAGTTGTTTAATTGGTCAGATAAATGTTCCTAAATTAGTTTCGAAAATGCATGTTCGCCGCTCGGGTGTGTATCTCTAGAGGGTGCCCATGGTGGGCCGGCCCACCCTGGGATTTTGGGTCATCCCAGGCCCTGATTCCCCTCTGTTCTGCTGCGCACTTCCGATCTCTACTCGCCCCCAGCTGCCTGCCTCGTCGGCGACTTTCCGTCCCCGGACGGCATGACTCTAGGAGGAGACGCCGGACTAACAGGAGGCTAGGAGCCACTAGCCCAATAGCGTCACCGCTGCCCGGGCGCACCGCCGTGCCTACCTTCCCACTCTGTTTAGGGCTCAGGCGTGCAGCACCCACCAAGCCAACCCGATTTATCCTGAGATACGTCCTCAACACTCAGCAGCCACTCCTCATCACCCATTTTCTAATTGATTCATTACTCATTAGGCAGGACTGTCATTAGGGTTTGTTGTGTGCTCAGTGCTACCTACACTTAATGGTTCAGATGTATTTCGATAATCTTTAGTACCTCTAAAGTTCACAGGGTTTTCAAGATTCCGGCCCTCGGAACAGAAACTAGTCATTTTGGATTGTTGGTCGTAGTGACATTGACCCAGATTACTACTGCAAGCCAGGTTTGTTGACAATTTTACTTGTCTTTCTTATTCATTCGATATAATATCCAATTATTCACGTCGATTAGTTACAAACAATAAGTGCTAGAAAAACTTCTTCATTCAGATTTTGGACAGTCTCTTACTGCAGTTACAATTCTGCATATTTGTCCTAATAAGCTCACAAGTAAATGATTGATTCACTATATCTATGCTTGCCTTGTCATATTTGTTGTCAATATTCTTTTAGGGTGGACCACCCTGTTTCTAAATACTGGAACCGTAGACATGAGTGAATAGTATTTCTCTATGTGATCTCTTCCATCATGTGTGGGTAACGAACACTGCATTGTATAGAAAGAAAGTGTCATTTCCAGCTTTTACATAGGTTTCGATCTTTTACATGGAATACAATCTGCCTACTTGCTTTGTGTCGCACTACCAACACTCCACCCTTGAAGCTAAACATTACGCCACTCATAATTGCTTAGTTTATTTGTTCAAATGCGAATTTCATATGATTCTAATGTTCCTACTTTAGTTTTGAAATGTGTGCCTGCCTGTTATAGAGACATAAGGGATTTGTATTTATGTGTGTGGTCTGGTCAGCACGGTTGGGGAGGTGAACTTTGCATATGCAGGGGTTTATACGGAGACACTCTCCGAGTTGAATCCGCAATGCATTCCATAGATAATCTGACTACTTTTTATGTTTTCATGAATCTCATATTCTGAACAGCATCATAATGATTATGAGCTTGCGCGCATGAAAAGAATAAAGCAGAACAATGCCATGGCTGTCAAACTTGGCATTAAGGGACTGAAATCAAGTCTGGATGCAATGCAATGCAAACGCTCTCCACCTACAGATTCATGCTCAGAATATGATCCTAACAGTGATTCTAGGCTAGAGGGAGACCTAAGTCAATGTAGCTCCCTAGTGGAGGAGTTAGAGGAAGATGCCCTATCTTATTCACCCATCAAGGTACTTGCTCTAACTTTCCAAGGTTACATTGCTCGCACATATCTTGCAACTGATGCTTTGCATTGCTTCTACTTTGTTGAACTGCCATTAGCTTAGTTTACACATCGTGTATGTGAATACGCCCTGCCTGTCCATTTTCAGTACATATTCCATTTGTCATCATACCATATTTACCCATTCAAATGTTGTTCTTGTGTATAAGGCGTTCAAAAGGAAGAGGGTGATTGCTGATCATGGAGGAGCACAAGCAAAGTATTTGGAAAAGGTAGTGGCACCTGATAAATCAAATAGCCCATTAGGTGTAGTTGCAATATCACCTGACCCACAAAATACCCCAACTCTAGAAGACTCTAGCCCTACTACACTGGTCATTTCTGATGCCCCAACTCAGCAGACCCCAACTGCAGCAAACAGTATGATTATGCCAGTTGACATACCACCAGCTGTACGAAGCAAAACCCCCATTCCACCAAAGAGTACACCAAATCCAGTTTCCAAATCCCTTTTTGAACCAGAGAGAGCCCCAATTGTAGCAAACAGGACCCATGTTCCATTTCTTCCCAATTTAGAAGACGAAGCTTATGTTGTTGTCAGGAACTTTGTGCGCATCTTTCCTTCATGGAAAGATTATACCGTAGACACAGAACAATTTCCAGTCTTCCTCCGCAACTTACGCGTAAGTAATGTACTAATGTTATTCATGGTCATTACTGCATATGTTTCTGCTGATAGAAGACACAAGATTTCATTCTTTTAAATAGGCGAGGAGCAAACTGGATTGTGATGACTAGCAAGAGTTGGTTGCGCTTTTCAAGCACTCGTTGATGAAGTATCGTTCCTACCTGAGGCAAGCGCACTTCAATGGCAAGCCTCTGAACGAAATTTCTGTGAAGTCTCCGGTGCTACATTTATCCGACGGTGACTGGAATAATCTTGTTACACATTGGTCTCGGCTGTAGCATAAGGTACTATCTATGATATCACATCACAATTTGAACTACATTTCTGCATTTGCCTTAATGTCTCACTTGTACGAAAACTGTTAGCAGAAGAACATTCGTTCTCAAGGGACAACAGAATCTCGCAACTATACTGCACACTGCATTGCTCTTGTGAGTACCTCTTGCCCTGTATGACCATACTTACTTTCATAGCTGTTTGACTATGTAGCATCACTGCACATGTTAGCCTCGTAATCGTCCATTTGGTGGACATTATAAGATCCGTATGGACTCTTACACAAATTTAGAATCAACCCAATGCTTTTGAAGAGGTTTAGCTCTGCAGTCCTCTTGTAAGGACTAAACATGGTATATCACTTTACTTACATTAACAGCTACTCCCTCCGTCCCATAATATAAGAACATTTTGTATAGTAGACTAGTGTTCAAAACACTCTTGTATTATGGGAAGAGGGATTGGTTCATTTTGTAGCATTCTGCATCTTATCTCCCTCGCCCACCATTTACTAAAAAAGATCAGATCTATATTTAATCTTACCAACAAGTAGAATACATAGACAATGCCAGTGCAGAAGTGTAGCCCATTGCTCTTTTCAGTACATTTTGTCCTGTAACACTTGTACTTCCAGGGATTGGTAGTTGATTATGTAGCATCAATCTGCATCTTATCTTCATTATCCTCTATCCCTTCGAGTATTATCATATCTATAATTACTCTCTACAAATGTAGAGTACAGGCAATGCTTATGAAGAAGATTTTGTGCTGAAATTCTTGAGTTATCCTTCCCTTGACATGGAGAAGGGCATTATAAAGCCGGTGTTAACTGTTAATGTAAGTCAGTCCTTCTAAATCCTTTATCCTCAACTGCTGTTTAATTTTCTCATACTCCCTATCATTTACTGCTGTTTAGTTTGCTGTTTCTACCAAAATGCATGTTCGTTAGAACCGTAAGTTCTAAGTTTTACTTGTAAAACCAAATTTCTTATTCATACCATGCACATTACTTAATACTCCCTATATGTATGCTTGGTTTTGTGGATCTATAATCTAGTGTGTGGTGAAGCAGCCCACGTTTGCACCTTGTCATCTCCTGTTTTATCTTACTGATGTGGCTGATGATATGAACAACATGCCATGCACATTATCCAAAATAGATACAATGATTTTCTTTGCCCTTCATCTATGCTTGTTATGTTCACATGGTAATCCAGTAGTGTGGTGAAGCTTTCCGCATTATGAACAATGCCAAATTATGCTATTGATATTTTGAACTTACTCTTTATTTTCTAATTTGAAATTGGATAGAATTGATAGAACAGTTATCATCTTTGTTTATACACGTGCAAAACCTGTCATCTCTCTGCTTTGTTTCAGGGTGATATGCCTGATGGCATGCACAAGTCTGCTGAAGGCTGTGAGACAACCCCAACATATATTGCAGTAAAGAAGTCAAAACATCTTGAAGATAGTGAGACAACCCCAAAGTCCTGTCTTGATGCAGTGTTCAAGTTACTTGAGACTAACAGTCAGACAAGCTCATAGAATTCGTTGTCTGAATCAGTTCGACTTCTTCAGTCCCAAGTTCTAGCAGAAAGGTGTTCTGCAACTCAACTTCGACTTGAAGTCCTATCTCTAAGAAAGATTGTGGAGAACACCAATGAGAACCTCGTCGCTAAACAGCTACACCTGGAAGCTATGACCGACATGCTAGGCTGGTCTCACAGCCTTGCTCAGCAGCTTGCGCAGCAGTTCCCCCGCAAGGCTAACCTTTCTTGAACTGTCTTGGAAGTGGTCTCGGTTCAGTATTATTTTGTTACGCTGCAATGGTGCCCAGTTTTTGTAATCTGCTTCTTCGTTGCGCTTTATGATCACTGGTGGGGAACTTTGATGCCCAGAGAATGTAATATACCTTAAATCCTTTATTTTATAGTGTAGGTTTATTCTTAGTTACTATGCCGTAATTTCTTTATTGTATAGAGTAGGTTCGTTCTTAATTCCTACTAGTTACTGCCATCATTCGCTATCTGAAAAAAATCAGATGTAGTCGACTGGGCCGAAACATTCGACTCTAATGGGCTAGGTTTTTAGCGGGCCACAATTGGGCCGGCCTGCGTCTTTCTTGGGCCCGAATGATTGGGGGCTTCAAACATTGCGCCAGGCCCAAACTTACACCGGCCTATATTTTAGTTGGGCCTTTTGTCGAACCAGCGCTTAGCTTGGCCCAGGTAGCGTTGAGCCATTAACAGGTTGAATATTGTACTGGCCTGTTACGGCCGAGATGAAACCACGGGCCTTTAGCAGGCCAAAATGCATGTTGGGCCTCAATTTTCACTAGTCGTGGACGGGCCTTCAGTAGGCCGAAATGTAGACCGGGCCGTTATGGGCCCAGTTAGCTCACGGGCCGTTACCAGGCCGAAACATATCTCAGGCCTTAGTTGGCCCACCAATATCATGGGCCTTTAAGAGGCCGAAAGGTTAGTACAGGCATCAACGGGCCCAATTACGCGACAGGCCTTTAACAGGCCCAAAGTCACGTTGGGCTTAACTGTTGCCACCTTTAGCACGGGCCGTTAGTGGGCCCGATGTCCCATCGGACCATATATGGCCCATGGGCAGCACGGGCCATTCCCAGGCTGAAAGTCACACCGGGCTGAAATGGGCCCATGTCTACATCAGGCCTCTAACAGGCCAAAAGTCACTTGGCTATAGTTGGGCCCAAATATTCGGCGAACAATTAACGGGCCAGATCTGGCTTCGGGCCGCAAATGGGCCCAAATATTGGTGAACAATTAACGGGCCAGATCTGGCTTCGGGCCGTAAATGCGCCCAAATATTGGGCGAACAATTAACGGGCGAGATCTAGTTTTGGGCCGTAAATGGGCCTTTATGAAGCAGGCCGTTATTGGGCTGGCCCACTAGTACCTGATTAAGTTCTACGGGCCTTTGACTGGGCCGGCCTTTTTAACCTATATGGGCCTCTGTTGGGCCCAGCCACGTGTCGACGTACCATAGGCATGTCTCCTCCAATGGACGGGCGACATCTGGCCCACTGACGAGCTGACAGGTGTTCCCTTCGGCCAATCAGAATTTTACACGTGGAAATTTCCCATTGGTCGGGGCTATTAACGGGTTATTGGATCCAAAATCCGACCCGATAGCTTAACGGCGTTCCATTACGGTGGATGCCACGTGTCGGTCACCCTTGACGAAAGCACTTCTGTGACGCATGATTTATCGTCATGGAAGTGCACACTTCCATGATGATAATTTTGGTAATGTCATGGAACACTTCTACGACAACACAGGTATGACTATCTTGATTCTATCATAAATTTGTCATGGATGTACATGCATGACAAAAAACGCGAACTACTGTGACAAACACGTATCATCACGGAAGTGTATTTTTTTTGTAGTGCATACCGAGCAAGATTGGGTGTCTTGCATCATACGCTTTAGTCCGTGGCTTGTGATGGAAGGCTGAATGTCTTTGGCAGAGAGTGCTGGGGAAGGTTGAGGCATGTCTCGTCGGCCGGGGTCACAGTATTACCAAGGAAGAGCTGGGGTTCCTTATGTCTGAAGTTTTCCCATGGTAGCGTGTTGGGAAAGACTGGGTACTGTGCATGAGAACTTACTGACTTACTGGTTGCTGAATGGTTAGGGGATAACATTGTCCCAATCATTTCTTGATGCAATTTTTATGGATGCTTCTCCGACCATAGTCATTGTCATGAATGTGCGGTCCGCATGACTGATAACCCACAAGTATAGGGGATCGCAATAGTTTTTGAGGTAGAGTATTCAATCCAAATTTATTGATTCGACACAGGGGGAGCCAAAGAATATTCTCAAGTATTAGCAGTTGAGTTGTCAATTCAATCACACCTGGATAACTTAGTATCTGCAGAAAAGTATTTAGTAGCAAAGTAGTATGATAGTAATGGTAACAGTGGCAAAAGTAACGATAGCAGTTTTGTAGTAATTGTAACAGTACCAACAGAAAAGTAAATAAGCAAAGCACAATATATGAAAAGCTCGTAGGCATTGGATCAGTGATGGATAATTATGTCGGATGTGACTCCTCATGTAATAGTTATAACATAGGGTGACACAGAACTAGCTCCAGTTCATCAATGTAATGTAGGCATGTATTCCGAATATAGTCATACGTGCTTATGGAAAAGAACTTGCATGACATATTTTTTCCTATCCTCTCGTGGCAGCAGGGTCCTAATGGAAACTAAGGGATATTAAGGCCTCCTTTTAATAGAGTACCGGACCAAAGCATTAGCACTTAGTGAATACATGAACTCCTCAAACTACAGTCATCACCGAGAAGTATCCCGATTATTCTCACTTCGGGGTTGTCGGATCATAACACATAATAGGTGACTATAGACTTGCAAGATAGGATCAAGAACTCACATATATTCATGAAAACATAATAGGTTCAGATCTGAAATCATGGCACTCGGGCCCTAGTGACAAGCATTAAGCATAGCAAAGTCATAGCAACATCAATCTCAGAACATAGTGGATACTAGGGATCAAACCCTAACAAAACTAACTTGATTACATGGTAAATCTCATCCAACCCATCACCGTCCAGCAAGCCTATGATGGAATTACTCACGCACGGAGGTGAGCATCATGAAATTCGTGATGGATGATGGTTGATGATGACGACGGCGATGAATCCCCCTCTTCGGAGCCCCGAACGGACTCCAAATCTGCCCTCCCGAGAGAGATTAGGGCTTGGCGGTGGCTCCATATCGTAAAACGCGATGAAACTTTCTCTCTGATTTTTTTCTCCATGAAACCAAATATATAGAGTTGGAGTTGAGGTCGGTGGAGCTCCAGAGAGCCCACGAGGCAGGGGCGCACCTAGGGTGAGGGGGCGCGCCCCCACCCTCGTGAACAGGGTGTGGGTCCCCTAGCCTTGATTCTTTCGCCAGTATTTTTTATATTTTCCAAAAGTTATTGTAACGCCCCGGATTCGATGCACTAGGTGTCTGCCAGTTATTCGCCCTCTTTGCCATGTCATTTGCTTGCATGTTGCATTTTATCATATCATCATCTGCATTTCATCTGCATGTTTTTTCAAAACTTGCATCTGTTCGGGTTCTCCCGGTTTCTCTCCGTTGTCCGTTCGGAGTCCGGACCTCTCGCGCACGCCCGTTGCCCCTCTCAGACCTTGTTTTCGTGTGCGGGTGTTAAACTTTCTCGGAATGGCCCGAGGTTTGCCAAGCGGCCTTGGTATAGCACCGGTAGACCGCCTCTCAAGTTTCGTACCATTTGGAGTCCGTTTGATACTCCAACGGTTAACCGCGTAGCCCGAAACCCCCCTTTCGTCTTGCAGCCCAACACCCCTCCAAACTGGACCAAAACCCATCCTAATCCCCTCCATGCTCTCGGTCGTTCGATCACGATCGTGTGGGTGGAAACCGCTCCTCATTTGGACTCTCCTAGCTCCCAGAAACTATAAATATGCCCTCCCCTGACCAAATCGCAGTCCAAACCCTAAAAAATTCCCCTCCGCACCGCGCTGGACATGTCCGTCCGCGCCGGACACATCTCCGCCGCCGTCCGCAGCCAATGGCGCGCCGCCACGTGGCCTCCCGCGCCGCCCCAGCCGCCGCAGCCCGCCCGAGCCCGCGTGCAGCCCGCCGGGCCCATCTGGCTGCGCTGCCAGCCCGTGGGAGCCCGAGCGCGCCTGTAACGCCCCGGATACAACTTTCCATATTCGTAACTCCAGCTCTTGCCTTTTCCGGAGATGTGATATATTATTTCCTCTGTGGTTGGGTTTTTGTCTGTTGTTTTGCATTTTGTTCTTGTCTTGCATTTCATCTCATAGCATCATGCGCATTGCATCGGCATCGTTTTCATAAAACTTGCATTCGTTCGGGTCCCGCCGGTTCTCTCCGTCGTCCGTTCTGAGCCCGACCACACTCGCACGCGCCCGCGGCACCTCCGAAATATTATTTTATAAGTGGCATAAAAATGTTTTCGGAATGGGATGGAACTTGTCGTGTGGTCTTATTATAGTGTAGACAGGCCGCCTACCAAGTTTCGTCGCATTCGGAGTCCGTTTGACTGCCCAACCGTTAAGTATATAACCGCGATATAGTCGGTCTAGCGTCGGACGTTTTCGGTCTCTGGAAACTGTTGCCGGGCTGCCTTCTCTTCTCTCTTCTTAGCCCAACTCCCCTCCGCACAGCCCATCTAACCCGTCTTAAACCCCCCCTGTCTTCGTCGACCTCTCTTAGACCCCTCGCATGCGTCCGAAACTTGCCGCGAACCCGAACCGCTCAGTCATTACCGTTGGATCCGGATCATCCCCAAACCTCTATAAAATATCTCCGTTTTATTATTTGGACTTTCTAGACTATTTTTCTCGACCGTTGGATCTAACCGGAGGGACCATAACCTAACCACTGGCTATATAATCAGTCCAACCTAACCCTAGCCCCTTCCTGTCCAATCCATCCTTTCCCATCGCGTCGCCGCCACCCACTCCACCAAATCCCCTCGGGATCCATCCCCAACCAGCCAGCATCTCTCCCTCCCTCGTTTTCAGCATCAAACCAACCAGAGACATCCGATCCAGATCCTCTCCCGCCTCCGACCACCTCCTCTGTTCCCGAGGCCCAGCCTTCGCTCGCTCTCGTGCGCGAGCACGCGCCCGAGGAGCTCGAGCAGGAGAGCCACTTCTCCCGCTGGCAATCGAAGCCACCAACCAGATGAGTGTCGCCCCTTCTCCTCCTTCCTTTGTTTTCTTCTCTGCATCCGTTCTCAACTCCCTCTCGTCTCTCTCTGCACAGGAAACCCCGCCGCCGCCAGGAACGAGCTCCCATGCCCGGATCCACTCCTCCTCGCCTCATCCATGTTGCCGGAAGCCGCACCTTGGACCACTGCACCCACGCCGGAGCCAGCTGCAGCTCGGCCCGCGCCCTGGCCTCGTCCCATGCCCGGATCCCCTGCATCATCCTAGCGCCGTCCGCGACCAAGTCCGGCCGGATCCGGATGAAATCGGCCTCCCCGTCGCACGTCCGGTGAGGTCACCGGAGAGTGCAGCGCCTCTGCTGCCTCCCTATCCCGCCGTCGCTCCTAGCTTTCCTTCCCTGCTCCCTCTCTGAATTCCCTCCCTGACCTTCTTTTCTTCAGGCTTCAATAGCAGCCATGGAGCCGCCTCCGCTTTGATTCGGCAGGGAACGGACCCCGACGACCTCCACCGCCCGGATCCGCGTCTCCCTTGCCGCCAGTTTTCGCCTCTGCTTCCGCTACCCCACGCCGGCGCGCCGCCCTTCGCCAGGTCCACCGTCGCCGGCCTCTGCTCGTTCTGCTTCGAGCAGAGTAGCTCCGCTCGTCCCAGCCGCATTGACCCCGGCCACTCCAGCGCCTGGGCCAGCGCCTCCCTAAGCCTGCAGCCTCTCCATGAGCTGGGCCGAGCCCATGGGTGAGGCCACACCCCCAGCGCCTCTTGTTTTTTTTACCATTGGGCCTGCTCCAGTTTTAGTTTCGGCCCGTGACTCGTTTTTTTTCCTTAACTGCGATTTAATCAATTTCCAGGGATTTACAAATTTGCAGAAAAACCCTCCATGTTCATGCATCAATAATAAATTAATCGTGCATCGGATTAAAATAATTTATATATGTAAAATGCTCAAAAAATTGTGTAGATTAATAATATGTCTTTTTCATCCCATGTTAAAATGTTTAACTTGCTGTTTATTTAAATTTGCTAATATGCCATGTCAAAATGATTTATTTCATAACTAAATAACCATAGCTCCGAATTTAATAAACTTTATATGTAAATGGGGTGGCAAAATGCCTAGGTTAACATGGTGCACTTTATTTTGCTATTTAACAACATTAAAATTGTGTTTAGGGCAGAACAGTACCAAATTCATTTTATGCACATGGGGGATTTCCGGAATTGTTGTTTGTTGTTCTGGCCTCACTTAAACTTGCCTAGATAGGTAGATTAATTATGTTTCACCTCTTGCCATGTTTAACAACATTTAATATTGTTGTGTACCTAAACAAGAGTGAACTAAATTAATGAATGTGGTGTTTCGTCAATATGCAATTCGTTTCATATTGAGCTTCACTTAACCTGTAGTGTGGTTTGTTGCACGTTGCCATGCCATGCCTCGTTAAACCGGTCATGCATCATACTTGTTTGTGCATCATGCCATGTTCATGCTTGTGCATTTACCATGTTGTTTGTTTCTTTCCGGTGTTGCTTCTTAGTTCCGGTAATGTTGCGATTGTGAGGATTCGTTCGACTACTACCGTGCGTCTTCGTCATCGACTCGTTCTTCTTCCTTGCGGGATTTCAGGCAAGATGACCGCTACCCTAGATCTCACTACTATCATTGCTATGCTAGTTGCTTCATTCTATCGCTATGCTGCGTCACCTATCTGTTGCCCTTCAAGCCATCCCAAATTGCCATGAACCTCTAACCTTTGACACCTTTCCTATGCAAACCGTTATTTGGCTATGTTACCGCTTTGCTCAGACCCTCTTATAGCGTTGCTAGTTGCAGGTGAAGTTGAAGATTTCTCCATGGTGGACAGGATTTTGGTTGGGATATCACAATATCTCTTATATTATTAATGCATCTATATACTTGGTAAAGGGTGGAAGGCTTGGCCTTTTGCCTGGTGTTTTGTTCCACTCTTGCTCCCTAGTTTTCGTCATGCCGGTGTTATGTTTCCGGATTTTGCGTTCCTTACGCGGTCGGGTGATTTATGGGACCCCCTTGACAGTTCGCTTTGAATAAAACTCCTCCAGCAAGCCCAACCTTGGTTTTACCATTTGCCTCACCACCACCTATCCTTTCCCTTGGGTCAGCCAACCCAAGGGTCATCTTTATTTTAGCCCCCCCGGGCCAGTGCTTGTCTAAGTGTTGGTCTGAACCGAGCCGCCTGCGGGGCCCCCTCGGGGCAACTCGAGGTCTGGTTTTACTCGTAGCCTGTCTCATCCGGTGTTGCCCTGAAAGCGAGATATGTGCAGCTCCTATCGGGATTGTCGGCGCATCGGGCGGTCTTGCTGGTCTTGTTTTACCATTGTCGAAATGTCTTGTAAACCGGGATTCCGAATCTGATCGGGTCTTCCTGGGAGAAGGTCTATTCCTTTGTTGATTGTGAGAGCTTGTCATGGGTTAAGTTGGGACACCCCTGCAGGGTATAATCTTTCAAAAGCCATGCCTGCGGTTATAGGTAGATGGAAATTTGTTAATGTCCGGTTGTAGATAACTTGACACCAGATACGAATTAAAACGCATCAACCGCGTGTGTAGCCGTGATGGTCTCTTCTCGGCGGAGTCCGGGAAGTGAACACGGTCTTTGGGTTATGTTTGACGTAAGTAGGAGTTCAGGATCACTTCTTGATCATTACTAGTTGACAACCGTTCTGCTTGCTCTCTTCTCGCTCTTATTTGCGTATGTTAGCTACCATATATGCTTAGTTGCTGCTGCAACCTCACCACTCTACCCCTTCCTTTCCCTTTAAGCTTTGCTAGTCTTGATACCCATGGTAATGGGATTGCTAAGACCTCGTGGCTCACAAATTACTACAACCACAGTTGCAGGTACAGGTTGTGCGAAGATCATGACGCGAGAGCGATGCTTGCTTGCATTGAGATCTTCTTCTGCTTCTTCGATCAGGGTATAGGTTCCAGGTCGGCAGCCTGAGCTAGCAAGGTGGATGTCGTTTGTGTTTTTGTTTGTGTTTCATCCGTAGTCGGATGATGCTCTGATGTATTGTGATGTTGTATTCATGCGGCATTGTATGCCTCTTGTATGTATCCCCATCTATTATGTAATGTTGATGTAATGATATCCACCTTGCAAAAGCGTTCCAATATGCGGGTCTATCCTTGGTGGGACCTTTGAATTCCTTTTGGATAGGGTCGCATATTGGGTGTGACAAGTTGGTATCAAAGCCTCGACCGACCCTAGGAGCCCCCTTGATTGTTGGCCGTTATTGAGTCTAGAAAAAAATGTTTTGAGTCTTAGGATTATATATATCGGAGAGTAGGATTCTTTTTACTCCTTAGCCCCCTTCGTCGCTCTGGTGAGGTCTCCTGACGTAGATGTTTTGTCTTTCCTCTCCTCAAATTTCACTAAAAAAAATTTAGGATCACGCGGGTATCTTGGAATCGTTTCGATGGTTTTGTGACGAGAACATTGTTCTTGGTGCCTCTTGACATTTAGGGGTTGTGGCAGTGTCCCGGGGAGTTGAGCTCCAAGGTGTTATCGTCACAATTTTATCGTTGCAGTTCTGGAATACCTGAGATTTGCCGACATCGAAAATCTCTTTTATGCAGTTGTTGGTGAGATAACCCCGATAACCCAGTACTGGGGCGAGCTCGGGAGTATTGCCATAACTCGTATAACGGATGCTTTTCGAAGGTTGAGGTACACGATTTCTGAAGGTTTCTTGGTTATGTGTTGACGGATGGATACAGCTGGATGTAGGTATTGTTAGTTTGGGTGAGATATATTGCTTCCCCTGTATCCCCAACACCAGATTGCATAACCAGAAAGTTTCGGGAGTTTTATAGGTGGGAATTCAAGTAGCTCCTAGAATATCTTTTCGACAGATGCATGATATGAGATTGGGGTTCGACGTCTAGTGGTCTGCCTTTCCACGGTCGTTTTTACAATGGTCTCGTTGTGTCTTAAAGAACCCTTGGCTATGCTGGTTCGGGGACACTTCGTATGTCATGTGCACTGCCTTGTACATGATGGTGCTGTACACTCGAGCCCGTGTAGGCCCCACCACGAAAACTTCGAAGGAAATCTCTATTTTATGTTTGTTCCGTCTTATTCTGCAAGCCAAATCCTTTGTATTGTTTTAATTGTGGTATTCAAGTTGCTTCAAAGTCAAATGTTGAATCCATACCTTTCCTAAACGGTGTTCTCATATTGCTTTGTGAATACTATTCCTTTTTGATCATTGAGGTTGTCATGTCAATTCTTCTCCAACCGGTGCGCTTCTCTTCGAGATGATCCCATCATTCTCCCCATCCGCAAGATCAATTCTAAGTTTTCTCAACGGTGTTTGTTTCGTTCATCCCAAGTTGTCTTTGTTTTTTTCTAGCCCTCCCGCCCTTTTTCTTCACGGACTCAGATTTCTTAATCATGTATCCTTTATTTGTGGGAAGTCTCTTCATTCTTTTCTTTCAATGTTCTTATCCGGTGATTTTCCATGAAGATGCTCAACAGTTTCAAGTTCTCATCCTTCGTTGTTGTTTCTTCTCCGGTGGATCCAATTCAAGCTTTCAGTGTTGATCATATTCTTTTCCTCGTTTCAAATGTTTTTTTTTTCACGTCGGTGCACCTCTTAATTGTTCACCTCCCTCTATTCTTGTCCGGAGTGCTCAAGATATCTCAGAAGATTTGTGTTTCCATTCTTAATCCGTTCAAGCTATTTGGAGATTGTTATCTCATTCAAGCTATTCAATTCAACCGGTGCAATCTCTCTTTAAAATCAATTTCCAACGGTGTTTTCTTTTGAGTGGGCCCTAACCCACAGGTCTTTTCCCAGGATCTTACCTGACTCTTCTAATTATTCCGGAGCTATTCCCAAATTCTTTTCTTACTTTGACGTAAGAATGAATTATCATCAGTCATATGTCTTTCTCCAAGATCTTTCAAATTCTTTTCATCATTGGCTCAACCCCCTTCGCTTTTCATTCTCTCGGAGTATCTCCAAAAATTCAGGGTGGTTCTCATCATCTTTCTCAACTTTTGAAGACCGAAGAAGGATTTCTCTTAAATCTTGCTCCATTCTCTTCAAGATTCATGGTTCTAGCTTGATGCCATCCTCTCATAATTGTTTTTGATTGTGAGAATTCTTTTCACCCATCCGGAGCATTTCATGAGTTGTTTCCATTTATTTCCTCCGAAGGCCATCATGTCATAATTCCTCATTCTCAACCTTCAACTCTTGTTCTCCAAATCTAACCGGTACATCATTCAAATATCCTCTAATCAGTTCATGATCTCTTCGTTCTCTTGTATCAAATTCCCTCAAGTATCTTCATTCATTCTCTAATTCTTATCGGTGATTCACCCCTTTACTTCGTTCGTTTTCAATTTTTACGGCGGTTCGTTCAAGATTTCACTTCCTTTGATATCATATCAATTTATTCATTGTTTCCAAATCCCACTGGTGGTTCCATCAATACCTTCCCAAGTTTGCGCTATATCTCTATTAATCCATCCTTTCTACGAGAATAAGTAGTATGCCAAATCCGTTGCTTGTCATCAATCTAAATTGGTGAAGGATATGCATAATGTAATTCTTATTATTGTTTCATCCAAGTAATCTAGTTTATTCTTTCCAGAGTTGTTTATCATGTCACATTTCTCAGTTCGAGATGTTTCTTTTTCTTTTTCGGAGTTCCAAGTTTTCCGCATTATCTCATCGCGAAGCTCCATCTAAATCATTGCAAGGTTTCACCTTGTGTTTTCAACTTCTTTTTCTTTTCATCATCCTTTTATTACCGGAGTTCTTCATGGAGGCTCTAAATGGTGGTTCATCAAGGATTCCTTTCATTCTTCAATTGTTCTTCAAGATTTCTCTCGAAGTTATGACCCGCCAAGCTATACCCAAAAGTAAACATGGTGCTCAACACATGTTTTGTTTTGAGGAGCTCAAGCATTCTTCATCTTGCATTCCGAAGTGCAATTCTCTCTATTTTATCTTCTGAGGTGGTGTTATGTCACTCTTGACAATTTCATTCATGTTTCATGATTCATATGTTGTCAAGAATGAGGTATTTTAAACCCATCATTTTCTTCCTTGGAGTTATCTTGGGTTATATTTCACCTAAAGCCTTCCATTGGGGATGTTGCTATTTGTGGTGCTTATCAATGATCCAAGCTTTCTCCTTATCCTTCTCCGTGAAAGAGGTTTTTTTCATCTCTTCGGTGATCTCAAGCAATCAATTGTTTTTCGTTAGTGGCCGGTCGTCACCTCATCATTTTGAGATGTTTGCCATAAACCCACTACAAACTTGTGTTTTTCGTTGTTGATTTTTCAACAACTTTGTTCAATCCTTCTTGGCAAGGATGCTTTCCAAGTTCATTTGTGGCAGAAGATTTCATTTTCTTCTCCGTCCCTTTTATCCCAACAATCTATCTTCTATTCTTTCTTCTGAAGGCATTGTGATGTTGCTCTTTTCACTCATCGTCTTGTTTTGTCAAGATCATGTTCTTCTCCTTGCTTCTCCATTTAGCCGGAGTGTCGTGTTTTCATTCGAGTTCTCTCATCTTATCAAGTTTTGCCTCCTTCCTCAACCGGAGAGCTGTCTGAAATTTTTCTTACCCGTTGTGCCATTCTTTCAATACTTCCGGAGGCAGTGTGTTGTTGATTTCGTCAAGTATCTTCCCATCTTCTCAAGTTCATGTTCCTTTCCTTCCATGTTCAACCGGAGTGGTTTCGAATTCTATCTTGTCCATTAAACTCTTGATTCATGCCTTTGCAACCTTCAAGTTCTCGTAATGTTCCTTGTTCCTCTTTTCTAACAGACTGTTTGCAATCTTGGTCATCTCCGTTGTTTTGTTTCTTTCAATTTGTTCAACCTCTCAAGGTTCGTGGTTTCACTCGTTTGTCGAAGAAGCAACTTAGTTTACCTCCTCTCTTCCTCTTCCTTTTCTCTCCGGTGCCATCCTAGATCTCGGGACGAGATCCTCTCGTAGTGGTGGAGTGTTGTAACTCCCCGGATACAACTTTCCATATTCGTAACTCCAGCTCTTGCCTTTTCCGGAGATGCGATATATTATTTCCTCTGTGGTTGGGTTTTTGTCTGTTGTTTTGCATTTTGTTCTTGTCTTGCATTTCATCTCATAGCATCATGCGCATTGCATCGGCATCGTTTTCATAAAACTTGCATTCGTTTGGGTTCCGCCGGTTCTCTCCGTCGTCCGTTCTGAGCCCGACCACACTCGCACGCGCCCGCGGCACCTCCGAAATATTATTTTATAAGTGGCATAAAAATGTTCTCGGAATGGGATGGAACTTGTCGTGCGGTCTTATTATAGTGTAGACAGGCTGCCTGCCAAGTTTCGCCGCATTCGGAGTCCGTTTGACTGCCCAACCGTTACGTATATAACCGCGATATAGTCGGTCTAAAGTCGGACGTTTTCGGTCTCTGGAAACTGTTGTCGGGCTGCCTTCTCTTCTCTCTTCTCAGCCCG